>NC_066639.1:9550226-9634932 GCF_025201925.1 Gopherus flavomarginatus
GAGGAGCCATACGTACCAGGGTGTGGGTGACTGAACACTTTTTTGTGAATTGGCAGAGAATGTCACTTTTAACACAGAGGGAAGATACTAAGTGAACAGTTGGAGGGCGTTCATAGCTTCCTGATAAACAGTTTCTAAATAATGAATTGAGTTTGCAATTGCGAAATAGATTGAATTTCTGACGGGAGAGATAACAATGAGTGAAATCGGTCAGGGATAACAGATGTCCAGTCGAAAGGGACCTGAAACTCCAAATAACCTGATAATCCTTTTCCGCTGGCCAGTAAATATTATGAGTACCTGAGTTGGTGTGGAGATTAAAGGCCACATCATGTATGATGGATGAATTGACATGAACACAACTGCTATTAGCGGACAAAAGGGTATGGAAGGTTAAGTCTTGCAGACTGCCAAGACCCTCTCAACATACCCGGTGATGGACAGTTACCACCTTTCCGGGGTGTAATTTTCTAAAGCATTGCAGTTGTGGGGGTTGTAAGGACCAATAGGTCCAGAGATTACCCAGACCTATCCAAAGGTCAGGAGTTATAGCCAGGGCACCGATTAAGAAGCGGTTAGGACCGCCAGGAGGCTTAATTTCCCAAACATCTCGATGGATTATCCAGTCCCATAAGAAACCACCCCAATGGCCTGGGAGAATACGATAAGTGGGGGCCCAAAATCCTTTCACAGGTCCATAAGCCCGGAAGGAACACTGTAAGCGCCAACATTTCCATCCAGAAAACTTCCAAGTATGTCTCCATGGCCACAAATTGGGGGGTACACCAGATGTATTAGTAAGGGCAGTGGGTCAGCGCTGCTGTTCGAGGTCCTTACGTAAGGAGCAAAGGATGGTATTGAGATAATCCTGTACTTCTGAACACGCCTGATCCCACTGCAATGCCTTTCCTGATACAGTAACCTGATGGACCATTTGCTTAAGCAGGTCCTGGGTAACAATGCTTAGTGCTGAGATAGTATGGAGTGCGCCTATACCGGCCTTCTCCTCAGTAATCTGAGCCCCAGAGATAAATCCTGCGGCCTGGTCTAGTTGCCCTAAGTGACCCTCATGTTCCTGTGTTTTGTAAACAGTCCAAGCTGATGTTGCAGTGTTAGCACCATGCAGCAGAGTGTCAACAATATCTCTCCTTTTTCTGCTTTCTGGAAGTCGAGCTTGCTGTTCCATTAGGCGTATGGCTGCACCCTTTGAGCAGTTAGGATAAGTGCTAGTAATCTGAAAGTGAGTAAGGGGTAGGGAGAAATGGACAGTTCCCAGAGTAGTATTTAAGATTGTCCATTTAAATCCTGATAAGTGAGGTTTTTCTGTGGGCTCATACCATAACTGTTGGCTTTGAACCTGAATACTCTCCTTAGCCAGGGAAGTGTTAATTGAATGGGAAGGGGTGTATTGAAGTAGAGTACAGGTGATATTTGCAGTGAGGGGAATATCCTGGACACAAAGAAATCCTACAGTGGTTAGGCAGATCTTTCAACTGTAACATTAGTTCGGGTGGCATGAGTGACTATAAAACATTCTGGACCCTTTTAGCTATATGGCCAACAAGTGCCTGGGACTAGCACGAGATCTATATTATGGTCAGTGTCCCATGTGTCTATGTAAATCTCAGCTTGGTCAGGTTCTCCTGTATAAGTAACATAAGAGGTTATATTACGGTAACTAAGATATACCATACCAAACGCATTCCATTTAACATACCATTGGTATACATGGCCATGCAATGAGAAGATTAACTTGGATACGCAATAGGAAAACAAATCACCAGAGGAAGAGGGTCTGGGCCATTGTATAATGGTCGAGGTCTTGGGTAAATATGGGTCTGATTGGGGCTCGGGACGGATATGATTTTCTGAGATATTGAGGGATGGAGTTACTACGGGAGGCTCAGCTAAAGGGGAGGCCGTGGGGGGAGCAAGGGAAGGATGGGATTCGTCTAGTAGTTCTGGAATAGCCTGGCATGGCGAGGGGACCTAACCTGTACGGCAATCACCTGAACTGGGAATAAATCCCAATATCCATTTTATCCCACATCCCATGCCTGTTTCAGCGATGCTTAAGAGCATTTTAGCAGTAAATCTTGGGTTAAAGAACTAAGGGTGGAGACAACATGTAATTCGTCCACTCCAGCCCAGATACTGCTTACTTGTGCCCCGGAGATAAGCCTATGTCCTGGGCCAATTGCCCAATTTTCATTATGCTGTTGAGTTTTTGTAAATATTTCAGACAGGAGCAGCACTATTTGCCCCGTCCCGCAAGGAGCCAGTTAATCCCTCCTTGGTAGGAGGATGCACCCCAAGTCTATACCAACCCAACCTCAGGAGCAATTGGGGCAGGTAGAAGTGATCTGAAGTGGGATAAGGGCAGGGCAAATTTGATAGTTCCTAGCCTGGCATTAAGTATGGTCCATCTGAACCCCTTGGGTTTCTTTTTCCTAGAAGAACCATACCACAACTGCTGGTCATACACTCGGATACTTTTCAGGAGGCTTTAGGTTTGTTATATGGGAGAGAAAATACTATAACAGGGTACAGGCTAGTGTTTTGGGTTACTGAATAGCCTCTAAGTAGAAAAATATTCCCGTGGTTAGACAAGTCCTGTGGGTATGTTTGGTTATTTACTAGTGTGTCAGCAGTGAGCTTACAAGTAAGGCTACTAATTGGAAAAATATTCAGAAAATAGTACTTTCCCATCCCCATCCCAAGTTCATTAAAGAGGAGAAGGTTAAGGAACATTAAAAGTCTCATTTTTAGGTAGTTTTGGCTAGCTTCCGCAAGCTATTCTTCGAGATTTCGTAGTCTTAATTCACTTAGCTGTCCAGCAGTGAGGCAGCAAGGGAGAGGTTACTAGCACAATCACCTTGCTTGCTTGGAGCTTGGAGGCTTTATTATGTCCTCAGGTGAGAGGTTGTTTTCTTAGCAAAGTTCAAAGGCTCAGTGGGTCTGTCAGCAAACAAGGAGAAGTTACCAGTTCTTTTAACTTGTCCTTCACCTCCTGCCGTCCAGAAAGAGCAACAACGCCAGAAGGAAAGATAGACCAATCATTAGTCAGAGAAGTCATCACAGTGAGGAACATGGGCAGGTAGTCAATTCTTGGCACTTCACAGCAGTGTTGGTAATTAACAGGATTTGATAAGGGTCTTTCAGTATGGAGCCAGGGCAGTTCCTCGCTGGTGGACCTCCATGTACACCCAGTCTTCTGGTTTCAGCAAGCAGCAGAGCTACTGTATTTAAGAAGACTTAACACATTTTATTAGTGCCTGGCGATAATTATGCATTGTGTCATTTATTAAATAAATGTCCACCTGAGCCAAAGCCAGTAGGGCACTGTTGATAGTTGCACTGGGTGCCCTGGTAGAAATTTTATAAGGGCTGAGTGCATTGGAAGTGGCCTTGTAAGTGCATTTGGCCATAGTAGATCTGTGAAGCTGCACATAACTTAGTTATAATTTGTCCAGTAAAATTAGGTTTACATTCACTGTTGCTATTTACAAGTATGCCAAAGCTTCACAACTGTTTTGACATAAGCCTTTTTATAAGGAAATATATTACTAAAACTAACACATACTGATAAGAACAGCATTTTGGCATGTTTATAAAGTCAATCTGAATATTTACAAAGGGTCCTCATGGAGTGGGGTGAGCTGACAGGTCTAGTCTGGACTGGTTTTCCCACTGTTGTGTGCAGACAAAATAGGGCAAGGATTACAATATTGTTGAGCCATGATTAAAAATTTTGAGGCATACCAATGCCACAACCCTGATGCAATCATCCCTCCTTTTCTCACCGCGGAGCCAAACCATGGGCCATGCGAGCAAGGTAGGGGAACATAGCCCGGGGCGCAACCAGATGACCATCTGGAGTGCACCACAAGGTGTGGAGAACACCCATTTTTTCCCCATCCGTCTTCTCCTTTTTAGACGCTGACTCTTGCAATAGTGCCAGGTCATGAGGGGACACAGCTGGAGAAAGAGGTTGCAGCATACAAAGACAAAAAAAATTTCAAAGGGAAGCCATCAGCTACTGGGTCCCAAAGAGGACTAAAATATGCAACGGGTTTGCGTGAGGACCCCTAGGGGCCATCCCCTCCTTTTTTAAATGACAATAGAGAGTAAAGGGTTTCTTATAATCAGGAGGCCAGTGCCAGTGCTCAGGCCAGAACATGCTTAACCTGAGTGAAAGTCTTATTAGCCTTTAATGTCCAAGGGATGGGGTCTGTGACCTTAGTTACGGTCAAATCTTGCAATTACAACATTTAAAACATTTAAATAAAATTATTTGCTTAAAATATTTTTTTCTTTACAAATATCCTTGCTGATTGCAGGCAAAACTGAGGAATTACTTAAATTACTCTCCCCATATTTTCTGTATTTGTTTTGTAGGCGATCAAGTTTTAATGGTTCCTATCTGCTAGTTGTTACCAAAACAGATTCAAAATCTTTTACCATTCTCCTGGCCTTGACTGCCCTGTTTGCAGCCACAACTTTGGATTGTTTTCTTGTTTAGGTTTGTGTTCTGGCAAAAGTATATATATATTTTTTACAACCCAAAACAACACCAATTATTATAAAACAAAATTATACACACCAAGAGTGCTGATTATTTACAGACATTCTAAAAAAAAACCAAGATTTTGATTTTTGCAACACCTTCTTTAACATTTGTTACTTAGTTATTACTGCTTAATTTTTTCTAATAACTACAGAGTTAACTTTTAACTTTTTTTTCTCTCTTACTTCCTTAAACCGCGGTTGCCGTTTGTTTGGGGGGCCCGATCCTTTTTTCTTGCTGCATTATTATTATTTTTTTTAATGGGTACAGGCATTGTTTCACTACCAATTTGGCAAGGAGAGCGGGCCTCCCGACCATATCCCCTTCTATCTATCCACGCCACACCCATCCACATACACAACACCACATCCAGAGGCATCCTGTTCAAGCGATCAACATTTTTTTTTTCATGTCTGGACTCAACACAATCTTTCCCTGAGGCAACACAACCCCTCAGCATCAGTGCACTACAAAAGAGAGATAATAACAGGGCTACAAACAATAAATAAAATAGGGAGAACAACAGCATAAGCAGCACAATAAAATTCCTTCCTCGGTATAGTTTGAGAGGAGGGATTTAACTATATTTTTGGGAAGTGGTCTTGCTGGGTTCAGGCAAATTTCAGCCAGCCTGGGCAGATCCATGTGCCCAACCTGGTCAGCATGATCGGCTCACAATGCCCACAGGGAGGGAGAGACCTTAACCAACAGTTCCTGTTGCAACGAGGAAGGGCTGGGGTCAGTCTTCTCCTTAGAGTGTTCCTTTAAAAAGCTGCCAGGGCCTTATTGTGAGCGGGATCAGGCATATCCAGATACATACCATTTGGGTACAACAGATTGTACAATTTAATTCACACAACAAAATTTTTTCCTAATGGGTTGACGGGAGAACATGGACTAAGGAGAAATGCATGTCGGTTAGAGAGACAAAAAAAAAACCAAAAACGGTACAGAGTGGGGAATGGGAGCATTTCTCACTCCTACTGCAGTCACAACTTTGGAAGAAAGGGGCACAGTGGAGAAATCTTGTGCCCTTAGAGTAGAGCTAGAAGCTCCCGTGTCAACTAAGCAGGGGGTAGGGACACCATTTATTAGGGGGTGGTGGAGCAGGAAGAGGCACTCCCTCCTGCCGTGGGTATTGCCTAGGGGGTCGCGTAGGGCAGTTTTTGATAAGGTGTCCATCCTTTTTACAGTATTTGCACTGGACTTTTGGGCAATTGGCTTTCCAATGTCCCTTCTGCCCACATAAAAAGCAGGCCGAGGAGTTAGGGTTAGTCAGGGGGTTATTTCCAGTATAGGGTTGGGCTTTAGTTACTGCCTGTTTTGGTCTCTGCCTGGGCCCTTTCCCAGCGGAATCTTGCATAGTCTGGAAATCTTGTATAGTCTGGATTTGTAAGGCCGTAAGCTTAGACTCTGTTTCATCCTTTTTTCTTTCTATATTAATTCTTAACTGTTCTCCCACCTTTGGCAAGAGTTCTTGCACAGAGGCAGCCACTATTGCCTGCGTAGCTGCATGTTCTGCATTTTTAATCCCCAAATACCTTTCAAACACTTGCTTAATATGCTCCATAAAGTCTGCCGGATTTTCTCCCTTATTTTGCTTACAGGCATTTATTTTTGCCCAATCTGTTTTCTTTGGGCATACGGTGAGAACCTCGTTAACTAAGTCAGTTCTTATTTTTCTTGGGTATCTTTTAGACCCCTAACTTGGGATTCCTGACGTCTTTTACCCATTTCATCATGCCATTCAAAATAAGCATCAAACTGTCCCTGTCCTACAGAATTGGCAAGAAGGGCACCCCGGAGGTGCACGATCCTGTCAAGATCAAAACTGCCCTCTACAGGAAATTGCAGTTTTGGGTCATCTCTGGTATACCAATTCCACTTTTGCAAATATTTACATGTCAACGGGCCACGGTGCACATACATATAAGCAGCAGGAGTGCCTTTTGGTGGGACAGGAATCCCTTTAGATTGACTAGACCCCATTTTCACTTCAGCCCTCTTCCACACAAGCCACTCATACAAGGGAAACGCTGATCATGATTACCACGGTTCTAACACCAATGGCATCTTTGCCTGCGCTGAGCAGGGGAAATAGGAGTAGGCTTTCGCCAAGCCGCCATACAGCAGGTACCTACAAGGAAGGAGGTAAAGGATGGGACGGGCTTCCTCCCGGAGAACCCGCGGTCCCCGCACGCCTGTCGTCAGCCCAGAGCACCAGCCTTAAGCCAACGATGCTTCTGAAGCTACGGACCCAGCGGTACGGTTTTCCTGGGGGCTTCCCTCCTCTCCGAGAAGGGAAGGGAGCTTATGGCTCCAGTGGGCAGAAAAGGGACCCTGCGGTCCTGAAAGGACAGTGCTCGAGGAGCGGTCACAGGGTCATAGGTCATGGAAGGGAAGGGAAAAGGGACGGGGAAACACACAAGCGCCCAACAGGCTAGCCACTTACCAAGGCCTGCCAGCTAGGAAGCTTCACAATCTCTCCACACACATACACAAAGCTCAGCTGTGGGGCTTTCTTTCGAGACACTCCCGGTCACGAGCTTTCGCTTCGCAGGAGGCTCGGGGCATCTTCCCACAGCTGTCACTCACACTGGCCGCTTGGCCCTCACACACACAGACACAGGCACTTTCTTGACACAGGCGTCAAAGCGAAAGACTTTAAAACCCGGATCCCCACCAAACCTAGTAAGAAGGGGACCCCCGATCAATTCCCAGGGCGTACTAGCCCAGGAGCAGATCAGGACTCTCCGGACCGAAAGGAGCATGGTCCGTGGGCTGCCGGTGATACCTTTAAAACCTTTGGAGCCTTTGGAAAGGCTTTATACCTTCGAGACTTACTTGACCTGGAAACCTTAGAGAAAGGGCGTCAGGTCTGTCTGATGGCTAAAAGTTCGAACCCAGCTTGTGACTTACCCCAAACCGGAGCCTACAGACCAGTCCTCTGCCAAACCCCGATAGAGGTTTCAAAAGGTCTCTTACCTTTTAGTTGGGCCCTGGGGTTGGAAGGAGACTGTCTGCGGTCCTCCGATCCAGGAGAAGCCCTCTCGTGGGTTCCTGGCCAACGCACCAAATTGTCGTGGAAAATGACCACCACCGTGCTGAGTTGATCAGACAGCCTGAGGCTCCTTTGTTGATTAATCAGAGAATACATGCATATGCACGAAGAGACGACAGGTCCCCTAGCAAGGAGTAGGTCGCTCTGCCTTACAGCAGTGATACCTGTGCTTATAAAGCTGAAAACCGCAAATTATCATATGAGCTTATACGTCCGATGATACCTTTTTTGGTTAATACAATAACATCTTCTAACCATCTGCTAAAAACTATTGCTATTAATATACCAGTTATGAGCTAATTTGCAAGCCTGCTCCTTTGTTACTTCCCCATTTTACAGGTTTTGCGATCATCAGGACATTGACACCTGGTTTTCCACCTACTTGTGGTTATGCTATTGCATGTAGCTCAGGCCTTTTTGAGGAACTTGGGTCCAAAAATACCTATTGGTGTACCTTTGGTCAAATGATCATGAGTTATATTTTACGCCCACACAAGCAACTTAATAAACCATAATAAACTAAAAGCTGTTATAACTTAACAGATTTTCTGGTTCCCGTTTATCCAATTCTAGTTCCTCTTTTTGGGGTCCTGACCACATCTTTTTGCCTCAGCGTGCCCTTTGTACAGAAAAACAAGTTTAGCAGGAGTTAAAACTCTTGCTTCTAGCTAAGGGCCTACTCTTACTTTATTCTCAGAAAAAAGCCTGGGGCCTTGGGTAAGGTGGGGTCGGGGGGGTTTCCTTATCAAACTCAAACCCCATATCCACACCCAAACTCCCTCCAAGACGCTGCCCACCACACCCACTCCTGCATCCCAATCCTCTGACTGAGCCCAGACCCTGAACCCAAAGTCTTTCCCAGATCCCAACCCCTCTCCCTCCCACACCCAAACTCCCTCCCAGAGCCTTACACAGGTTTAGGGTGGGGCAGCACTTGGTCCCATTCTAGACACCACCAAAAATTATACAAACCTGCCAGCTCTGTCCAGCCCAACCTTCTGCTGATGCACCTCAGCCCACACCCGTGCAGGGTTTGAAGCTTTCATTGCTTAAATTCCAGGACACTGAGGGATTTCAGCTCCCCTTTGCCCAGAGGGAGCCTTCACCTCACTCCCAACCAGGTTCTTGTCCATGGGATCACTGTAGGGGGGCTGGGTCCCTCTGGGTCTTTTCTCTCTCTAGGACAGGCCAGGGCATCTGAGCACCCAGGACCTTCTGTGGGGCTGCCATTCCCCTTCCCCTTCTGTGGTCCCATCTGTCACTGACTCCAGCCTTTTTTCTATCCATTGTCAGCACCATCTCAAGCCAGCTGCACCCGCCTCAAAAAGGCAGTGTCCCCTGGTCGGGGTAAATCACTGACCTCTCTCCTCTCTGAGCACTGACGGCCCCTCTGTTTCCTTGCCTCTCGGGCTGTGCAGATGGGACCTTTCCCTCCAGTGCTGGAGGATTCGCCCTTCTCATCTACCATTGTCCCAAGCAGCACAGCAGGTGAGAATCTTAAACATAGTGAGGTGACTTAGGAGCAGAAACTCCCCCAGGACCTACCATGCAATTTTCCCTTGCCCCTCAGTGAGCAGGACTGAAGCTCAAGCATGGAGCCTGGTGGGCCACATCCCCTCTGGGCATGAGCAAAGCAGCAGGGTGAAAAAAAAGAGCCTGGAGATACTGAGGATTGAACCCAGGACCTCATACATGCAAAGCATGTGCATTATCCCTGAGCTACACCTCCACCTTGGGTGGGTCCCTGCTCTGAGGGTCAAACCTGCTCATGGGGAACACTTTGCAGCAGGGCAAGATTCTACACAGCAGAGGAGGCAAGAGAGAGTGCATGCCCTGGACCCAGGGTGCAGCGATACAAGACTCAGCCCTCATACTGCATTGGCTGGGTGCAGGGGTGAAAGTAACTTACAGGACTTACTGGTACTGTGGGAGTCCTGAGGGGGCGTGGCATCATCCAGAAGAGGCGTGGCCTCTCAAGAGTTAAAGGCCCTGGGGCACCAGCTGTGGCTGGGAGACCCAGAGCCTTTAAATCAACCAGGGGCTCCTAGCTGAAGAGGTCGCTGGGAGCCCCCCGGGGCTCATGGGGCAAATTAAAGGGCCTGGGCCTCCGGCCACCAGGAGAACCCCAAGCTTTGCAGGGCTGGGGCAGGGATTTAAAGGGCCCAGAGCTCCTGCCACTGAGGGGAGCAACGAGACCTTTAAATCCCGGCCCCAGCCCGGTCACCAGAGCCGTGGCCGGGATTCAAAGGACTCTGGGCTGCCTGCAGGGGCTGGGAGCTCTGAGCCCTTTAAATCTCAGCTGCAGCTGGGATTTAAAGGGCTCTGGGCTGCCCGCAGCCGCGGGGAGCTCTGAGCCCTTTCAAGCCCGGCCCCAGCCCGGCCGCCAGAGCCCTGGCCATGGGCAGTCCAGAGCCCTTTCAATCCCTGCCATGGACGCCGGTGCGGTCCAACATGGCGTACTGGCTCTTGCTGGTATGCCATAGCAGACTGGACCGGCTTACTTTCACCTCTGGGTGGGTGGGTGGTGCTGCAATCCCCTGCTAGAAAGTAATGGTGGTGGGGGACTCTGTGAACAGCTCAACACCCAACCCTGGTGGCAGACGCAGTGTGGGGGACTCCAGGTGTTTCTAGGGTCCACTATTTCCACCTGCCTGTAAAATCCAGCTTTCCCCAGCACATTCACTGCAGTGCAATTGGGTCAGTGTTTCCATGGCTGCACAGCAAAGAATCGCTCCCAGTTTCCTCTCTATCTGCAGCAGGATTAGTCTCTGTCGGTGGTTAATGAGGTGGATCTTGTAGTTTGTTATTCATTCCCCACTTTGATAATTCAGACAGTCCCTTTCCTACTCAAATCCCCAGCACCTCAGTGACCCTGGTAGCAGGGGTTGGGTTTTCCCTGAGGGCCTGAGATTTTCAGGGGTCTTTTTCCCTTCATCTGGAGTGAACTCAGCTTTTCCCCATCCCACACATTCCATGAAATGACAACAGCAGCATAAAGAAAGAGGGGAGGGAACATCTCATGGCCAGGGCTGGATGTGCCCAGGGCCCACCTGCTTGGCCATTGTTTCCATGGAATTTGGCCACCTGCTTTGCACAAGGGACAGAGAAAGATCTTGCTGTTCCTGTGTCTGTGCAAAGAAAATTGTGCTTCTGTATGAAAGAGAGGTGGGAAATGGCCCCATGATGGGACAATATCCTCAGGATTTAGACCTAAGGACTCAGGTTGAGAACTGATTTAACTCCACTCATCTGGGATTTAACAAATTCCCTTCCACGGAGACACTGGGAACTTGTGACCTTGATCCAGACTCTGCAGCTTCAGGCTGCTTTAACTCCTGGTAAAAAACTGAACTTGATTCCAAGAAGGGAGAGAGGAGAAGCCTGAAGTTGCCTTTCGTCCAAGGCTGGGATCTCCTGGATGGGTAGAAACGTCCTTCCCTGCTACCAGGGGACAGCAGCTACTGGAGACATAGCAGAGCTCAGAGGAAGGGGGATTGTTGAATGCACTTTATGCGCACAGGGCCCCACTAACTCTAAATCCCCCACTCTAGCAGGAACTTAGAAAGTCAGACCTCAGTCAATGGCAGGACTGGGCTTTGAAAAAGAGATTCGTTTTTCCTCCCCGTCATGAGAAAGAAAGTAAGAGCTGGCAGCTCTGGTGCAGAAAACCACTTTTTCCTCTAGCTGCGGAGCTTCCAACCAGGCGCAGACGACTGGTGTCTCCTGAAGGGGGGAGCACAATGTCAAGGTTCAGCCCCATCCCCTTGCAATCAACAGCCCCCCCAGCTGTGAACAGTGCAGGGAGAGGAAGCAGCAAAGACAGCCTCTCTCCACTCACCCCTGCAGCAGCTGCTGTACAGGGAGGGGGCCTGACAGCACCACATGATGTAGCAGGCGATAGCTAACCCAGGTGCGGCACATGACCCCACACACGCCCTCTGGTAGTGTTGCCTCTGAAATTAGGAACACTGGTGAGTTCAGGGCACAGCCGCACACCCAGAAGAAAGCCCAGCACGACACACCCAGGGTGAAGGGGGTGCTAACGCCTGGCATCAAACCAGAAACCTTTAGATCTTCAATCCAATGCACTCCCAGCTGAGCTACTTTGGCAAGGACCAGGCCCACCACGAAGGCTTAATACATGAGATGCAGCACATGCTGGAAAGATTTAAATCTGGATGTCACAAAGCAGGAGCCAAGCAGTGGACTTGGCCCGGAGGGGCAGGCTGGGGTTTCCTATATCCCATTCACTCAAGCCAGCACCTGCCCCCTCACAAGCTGTCACTGGCACCCCCAGGTCGGCAAGAAAGGAGCAGCGGTTCTCACTGGAACAACCTCACCCACAGCTCGCAGGCTCCTCCCAAGCCTAAAGGGGAAAACCGTCTTTCCAGACATGCATCTGAGGAAGTGGGTATTCACCCAAGAAAGCTCATGCTCCAAAACGTCTGTTAGTCTATAAGGTGCCACAGGATTCTTTGCTGCTTTTACATCTTTCCAGAAAGCAACTGACTAGGACTCATCATTCTCAATAGAACATCTCTCCAGTCAACAATGGCAAATGCAAGATGGACATCGCTTGCTATTTTAGTCCTTGGAAATGTCATCAACTAGTCTCTGGATCTCTCAAATGCTGCGCTTCAGCTCATGGGGGAAAGGCGAGAGAAGCGAACTTTCAACTAAAGGCCTGGGGTTAACATCCTAACGCTGTCTCCTACTGTAACACTAGTTAATACTGGCCAGCCCTGTGCTGGTGACAGTTCCATTGCTCGGTGTTAGTACATTTCAGTTACTGTCAAAATTAAAAAGTTTCTATATCCTTAGAGGATATGAATTTGTTTTATTTGCTTATATGTGGCATGAATAAATACAGGTTTACAGAACCTAGCCTGCAAATTTAGCATCTTATATGACAGAGAAAGTCATGCATCGAAATCATGAAGTGAGCTACAAATGCAATGAAAAATAAGATATTCGAAATTTTAAAATGGGGGGGGGCACCGAAGACACATCTTGCCTGGGGTGCCCCTTGGTCTAGGGGAGGCCCTGTCAGGGAGAACAGGAGTTAGTGTCACATGCCTATTTTCAGGCTGTAATCTGTGGGCACCCTGCTCTGTGGGAGGGATCGTGGTAGCCCAGACTCAGGGCTGGAACAGACCCCTGATTGAGGGGGTGGCTGCATTGTTTACAGCGCTCTGATGTCTCAGACAATGTGTCTCTCCCAAAGCCTCAGATCTGCATCCCCAGAAGGCTCCTGTGCTGCCTCCACTCCTTTCACCTTCTACAGCAAGGAGCAGCAGCAAGGGTCAGGCATGAGCCATAGGCACTAGGTGGGGGGCAGAGGCTTCAGGAGCCCAGAGTGTTTGCCTGTCTGGGCATTTTGGCTGATACCTCAGGGACACATTGTGAGGCAGAATCCCAGGCATCTGTATGAAAGGAGCATAAAGACGTAAGAGCAGCCAGACTGGGTCAGACTGGGTCCATCTCGCCCAGTGTCCTGTCTTCCCATAGCGGCCAAAGCCAGGTGCCCCAGAGGGAATGAACAGAACAGATAATTATCAAGTGATCTATCCCCTGTCACCCACTCCTAGCAAACAGAGATTAGGGACATCTTCCCTGCCCATCCTGGCTCAGAGCATGTCCTCCATGAATCGATTTAGCTCTTTTTTTGAGCCCTGTTATAGTCTTGGCCTTCACAAGATCCTCTGGCAAGGAGTTCCACACGTTGACTGTGCATTGTGTGAAAAAATACTTGTTTGTTTGTTTTAAATGTGCTGCCTATTAATTTCACTTGGTGACCCCTAGTTATTGTGTTATGAGAAGGAATAAGTAACACTTCCTTATTTACTTTCTCCACACCAGTCATGATTTTATAGACCTCTATCATATTTCCCCTTGGTCATCTTTTCTCCAAGCTGAAAAGTCCCAGGCTTATTATTCTCTCTTCATATGGCAGACACTCCATACCCCTTTTCTGAACCTTTTCCAATTCCAATACATCTTTTCGGAGATGGGGTGACCGTATCTGCATGCAGCATTCAAGATGTGAGCGTACCATGGATTTATACAGCGGCAATAAGATTTTCTCTCTTATTTTCTATCTCTTTCCTAATGATTCCCAACATTCTGTTCGCTTTTTACCGACCGCTGCACACTGAGTGGATGTTTGCAGAGAACTATCCACAGTGACTCCAAGATCTCTCACTTGAGTGGCAACAGCTATTTGACATCCCATCGTTTTATATGTAGAGTTGAGATTGTGTTTGCCAATGTGCATCACTTTGCATTTATCAGCATTGAATTTCATCTGCCATTTTGTTGCCCTTTCACCTAGTTTTGTGAAATCTCTTTTTAGCTCCTCACAGGCTGCTTTGGACTTAACTGTCCTCTGTAGTTTTGGATCATCTGCAAATTTTGTCACCTCTCTGTTTAGCAGATCGTTTATCAATATGTTGACTAGTCCTGGCCCCAGTATAGACACCACTAGGTACCAATTTGCATCCTGAAAACTGACCATTTATTCCTACCCTTTGTTTCCCAGCTTTTAACCAGTTATTGAGCCATGTGAGGAGCTTCCAGAGGTGAAAGTAAGCCAGCATGTTCTGGTATGGGGTACTGGCAAGAGCGGGTACGCTGTGCCAGCCCGGCCTGGCTTTCCCAGTCTGGTGATTTAAAGGGCCCAGGGCTCCCTGCAGTGGCCGGAGCCCCAGGCCCTTTAAATCGCCTCCTGAGCCCCCCCTGCCGGAGCCCTGGGACCTTTAAATCACCTCCCAAGCCCTTCTGCTGGAGCCCCCAGGAACAAATCACTGCCATAGATGCTGCTCTCTCCTGCACTACGAACACAGAGCAGGGGCGGTGGGAGCTTCCTTACAGTGGGGCAGGGGCACCGTTGTCTGAACTGTGGCGCTCTCATGACACCCCTTCCGCAAGGAACCACACTCACACCACCCCTTCCTCTGAGGCCACACCCACAGAACACCTCTTCCTCCCAAGACTCCACCCTTCCCCCCCCCTCCACCACTTGTCCTAACAGCCGGTAAAGAGTGGTGGGGCCATGACCCCCTAACCCCCTGTTCCAGCACACCTGACAAGAGCTAAGCAGGCCGCAGCGTGCATGTGTGACAGAGGCTGCTGTGCTGAGCTGTGCTGAGCTGAGCCAGTGAGGGCTGTGTCCCTCCCCCTTCCTCAGGACTGGTTGCTTGCAGCAGCTGTCTGAACTTAGAGACAGTGTGGGCACACGAGTGACCAACACACTCACTCTTCCCCAACACACACACTCCCTTCTCCCCACACACACAAACACACACTCACTCACTCTTCCCCCCCCCCACCCAAACACATTGCAGTTGAAAAGCAGCTGGCAATCTAGTAGGGTTCCCATGGAACAATGGGATAGAGAAACCTGCATCATGTGATGCTGTACCAGCCTGTGAGGCATTGCACACCCTTCCCAAAGCACCTGCAGCCAGTTGCACAGCTACACACAGTGCACTGCTCTCTGTGGCCATCCAAGATTCTAGCCTGGATGTGCTCTGGTAAGACAAGAGGCATAGTGTGGACATGCAACAGCTGTTTAATTAAAACACTTTAAAGCCACATTATCTAATAGTGTAGATATGGCTTGAGAGCAAGACAAGACCCAACTCTGTTGAAACTAAAGGACCACAACTTACTCTGTAGTTGACAGGATTTGAACCTGTGGGGGTGGGGGGACCCCAATGGATTTTTAACCCATCACCATAACCACTCAGCCACAACTACTTGCTCAAGATGTGTCTCTCACTACACTCCAGTTCTGTTCTCATTGAGTGATCAGTTCCAGATGTTCCCTCAGACCAGCTTCCACAACACACACACTGCTGTGCCATTGTGTAAGTGTGTCCCTGGCTGAACTGCAAGAATTCCTGCTCATTTCCCTTCTGGTTGGAGCATGAGGAGAGTGTGTTTGTGGTCAATGACGTTCCTGTAGATTGCTGTCCATTTCCTGCCTTGATCATTCAGATAGTTCCTTTACCATCATATCCCCAGCACATCAGGGATTGCAATAGCAGGGGGCAGGTTTTCTCTGGGGCACTGAGATTTGCCAAGGGGTTGGTGGCTCCTTTCTTTCCTTACCCTGGAGTAAACTCGGCTTTTTATTCCATCCTTGATGTTTCAAGGAATAACAAGAGATGACTGAGGAAAGAGGTGGACAGGGCGAGTCTCAGGGGAGGGGCAGAGAGGTGGGGGAAGCAGGAAGACCTTGGGGTAGGGGGTGGAGAGGCACAAGGAGGCCTTCGGGGAGGAGAAGGGCAAGCAAAAGGTGGACAAGCAGGCGTCAGCCAAAGAGGAAGAGCAGGGGTGGGAAATGGCCAAATGGGAGTGAGGGCAGAGCACAGGTGGGGCCTCAGAGGGAGGAGAATGAGTCAAAGAGGTGGAGTGGGCATGTCCACCCAGAGGATTCGGAGAGCCTGAGGCAAAACAATTTTGAGGGCCCCTTCCATAAAAAAAAGTTGCAATACTATGTTCTCATGGGATCCCTGCAGGGCCTGGGGTAAATTGCCCCACTTGCCCCCCCTCTGGGTGACCATGCCCTCAGCCTCTCCTCGTAAGTCCCCTGCCCCATAATCATTTTTGTTGCCCTCCCCTAGACTGTCTCCAATTTGTTTCTGTAGTGGGAGGGGAAAAACTGGACACAATGCTCCAGATGTGGCCTCACCAGTGCCAAATAGAGGGGAATAATCACTTCCCTCGATCTGCTGGCAATACTCCTACTCATCCAGCCCAATACAACCAGTTACCCATATTGAATGCAGACCCACCAATATTTGGTCAGTTGGTTACTGTCATTCAGGAGGTTCTTTCCTACCTAGTCATAAAGAATGAAGAGGCTCTAACCAGAGAGGAGAGAGCTGTTCCGTCCGTGCAGTTAATCCATCTCCCAGAGAGGTGGTAGCTATGTCATTGGGGGAAGTTATGTGGTGGGTGTGCAAGCTGTGGTGTCTACATGTATCTATAAGTTTAATCAAACCCCATTTTTAAAAGCACTGTGGTCTGGGAAGAGAACAGGAGATCTCTGAGGCAGGGCCTGTTCTTCAAAATCTTTAAGATCACTGACTTACCCCCACAGCAGTCGTGGGGGTATAGCTCAGTGGCAGAGTGTTTGACTGCAGATCAAGTAGTCCTTGGCTCTAATCCCATTGCCCCCTTATAAACCTCTTCTTTCAACAAAAATAATTACATTTCCATTATGCTGAGGAGTTCCACTGAATAGGGATCCCTGAAATGAATGGAAACACTCAATATTTTCCTGTGCAAATGCATAAAAACCTAGCAAACATGTGACTCCACTGAAATCAGTTCCAATCCTCTAAAGGATTAAAGAATCCTTACTGAGGTTGCAGGAAAAAGCCATCCAGATGTGTAGAAAGAATAGTAAATATGGCAGGCGACCAGCTTGGCTTAACAGTGAAATCCTTGCTGATCTTAAACGCAAAAAAGAAGCTTCCAAGAAGTGGAAGATTGGAGAAATGGCCAGGGAGGAGTATAAAAATATTGCTCAGGCATCCAGGAGTGAAATCAGGAAGGCCAAAATACACATGGAGTTGCAGCTAGCAAGAGATGTTAAGAGTAACAAGAAGGGTTTCTTCAGGTATGTTAGTAACATGAAGAAAGTTAAGGAAAGTGTGGGCCCCTTACTGAATGAGGGAGGTAACTTAGTGGACAGAGGATGTGGAAAAAGCTAATGTACTCAATGATTTTTTTGCCTCTGTCTTCACAAACAAGGTCAGCTCCCAGACTGCTGCACTGGGCAGCACAGTATGGGGAGGAGGTGACCAGCCCTCTGTGGAGAAAGAAGTGGTTCGGGACTATTTAGAAAAACTGGAGACGAGCACATGTCCATGGGGCCGAATGCGCTGCATCCGAGGGTGCTAAAGGAGTTGGCGGATGTGATTGCAGAGCCATTGGCCATTATCTTTGAAAACTCATGGCGATCGGGGGAGGTCCCGGATGACTGGAAAAAGGCTACTGTAGTGCCTATCTTTAAAAAAGGGAAGAAAGAGGATCCAGGGAACTACAGGCCAGTCAGCCTCACCTCAGTCCCTGGAAAAATCATGGAGCAGGTCCTCAAGGAATCAATTCTGAAGCACTTAGAGGAGAGAAAACTGATCAGGAATAGTCAGCATGGATTCATCAAGGGCAAGTCATGCCTGACTAACCTAACTGCCTTCTATGAGGAGATAACTGACTCTGTGGATGAGGGGAAAGCAGTGGATGTGTTATTCCTTGACTTTAGCAAAGCTTTTGATATGGTCTCCCACAGTATTCTTGCCAGCAAGTTAAAGAAGTATGGGCTGGATGAATGGACTGTAAGATGGATAGAAAGCTGGCTAGATCGTCAGGCTCAATGGGTAGTGATCAATGGCTCCATGTCTAGTTGGCAGCCTGTTTCAAGCGCAGTGCCCCAAGGGTCGGTCCTGGGGCTGGTTTTGTTCAATATCTTCATTAATGATCTGGAGGATGGTGTGGATTGCACCCTCAGCAAGTTTGCAGATGACACTAAACTGGGAGGAGTGTTATATATACTGGAGTGTAGGGATAGGATACAGAGGGACCTAGACAAATTAGAAGACTGGGGCAAAAGAAATCTGATGAGGTTCAAAAAGGATGAGTGCAGAATCCTGCACTTAGGACGGAAGAATCCCATTCACTGTTACAGACTAGGGACCGGATGGCCAGGCAGCAGTTCTGCAGAAAAGGACCTAAGGGTTACAGTGGATTAGAAGCTGGATATAAGTCAGCAGGGTGCCCTTGTTGCCAAGAAGGCTAATAGCATTTTGGGCTGAATAAGTAGGGGCATTGCCAGCAGATCGAGGGATGTGATCATTCCCCTCTATTTGACATTGGTGAGGCTTCATCTGGAGTACTGTGTCCAGTTTTGGGCCCCACACTACAAGAAGGATGTGGAAACATTGGAGAGAGTCCAGCAGAGGGCAACAAAAATGATTAGGGGTCTGGAGCACATGACTTATGAAGAAAGACTGAGGGAATTGGGCTTGTTTAGTCTGCAGAAGAGAAGACTGAGGGGGGATTTGATAGCTGCTTTCAAGTACCTGAAAGGGAATTCCAAAGAGGATGGATCTAGACTGTTCTCTGTGGTACCTGATGACAGAACAAGGAGTAATGGTCTCAAGTTGCAATGGGGGAGGTTTAGGTTGGATATTAGGGAAAAGCTTTTTCACTAGGAGGGTGGTGAAGCACTGGAATGGGTTACCTAGGGAGGTGGCGGAATCTCCTTCCTTAGAAGTTTTTAAGGTCAGCCTTGACAAAGCCCTGGCTGGGATGATTTAGTTGGGGATTGGTCCTGCTTTGAGCAGTGGATTGGACTAGATACCTCCTGAGGTCCCTTCCAACCCTGATATTCTATGATTTTATGACTAGATGCTCTAATGGTCTCTTCTGGCCATAAAGTCGATGCATTTCTGAAAAACCGAGTGTAACATTGGGAACAGCGTCTGATGTTTTCCTGTCTAGCAGGCTTGCTGCCTAGAACGAACGGTTCTTGAGTGGGGTGATTCACAGGGAGTAGCTCAAACCTCCAAAGTGTCTGGCCAGGGAAGGACATTAGCACAGCAAGGGAGGGGTGTGGCAGTGACATCAAAAAGGCCTTTTGCAGGACCTCAGACTATTGGTCAAAGGTGATGGGGTGCTGGTGACCTCACAGAGAGATGCTGACATCAGCCAGGCAGGACAGGGACAAGGAACCAGGGAAACATCAGAGACCCCTGTGGCTTTGCTTCAGCAAGTCTCCTTCTCCAAGTCTGTCTTTGAGGACTGAGAGAGTATTCGGGTTCACAGACGTGAGCACCAGAAGGAACCTCTTTCGAGTTTTCTCCTTCTCTTGTAGTGATTTTACTAGAAAACAGCTGTCCCTGTTTAGAAGGTAAGAGCCTCCTGGAGGTTTGAAACCTGTTCAGTCTGATCCATCTGGTGACAACTGAATTCTAGGCATGGAAAACACGAGCTTAAAGAGGCAGAATTTTATTCCACACCTGGGATTTTGTCCCTTAGAATCACTGTGGACATTAGGGTTTGTCCTTTTTGTTTCACCGTTTCCTCCATCCATCCATCCCTCCTTTCTCTTTGTCTCTTGCTTTTCTCCTTTCTCCTGTTCCCCTCCCAACACTAGGAGACGTGTGTGTGTGTGTTTTTCAGGGGAGTGCTCTGCAGCTCTCGCTGTGGAGAGTCCAGCCAAATATGTCGGGCTGAAATAGTGCTCAGGCAGTGATCCCCACCAGTGACCTGGGCCATTATTTGGGCTCTCTGGTGAGATCCCTCAGCCTCCCATCCTCAGTCTCTACCCTGATTGGCTGAGCAGGGGGTTATTGACAGGGAGGAGACTCAGGTCCTTGTTGGTCTCTTTTAAGACCAAGGAAATAAGTCAGAACCAGTTCTATGTTTGATGAATTTTGCTGCTTCTCTGCATTAATTGTCTCTGAGCAGTTCATGATTCTCTCTAACATTGCAGTTCTCCTCAAATACTTGCTGAATAATTACTGTGCACTGTTGTTGGTCTGGAGCTCCTCTGAGAGCAATTTATTCCAGTCATTGAATGTCTGAAATTCAAGATCCGAAGGTAAATTTGAAAATCAGGGCTCTGGGTTCCTATTCCCAACTCTGCCTCTGACTGGTTGTGTGACCTAAGACAAGTCAATTCTCCTTTCTCAGCCTTAGCTTCTCCCTCTTTCAAGTAGGGATAATAATGATCTCCTCCTACCTAGCTCAACACACTCACCCTTCCCCAACACACACACTGTCTCTCCCCACACACAAGCAGTCTCCACACTGCAGTTGAAAAGCAGCTGGCAATCTAGTAGGAGGCCCCTGGAACAATGGGATAGAGAAACCTCCATCACTGAAAGTGCAGCCATAAAGACAGCACAAAGCAGCCTTCCCTAGCAGGGGTGTGGGGTCGAGAAGCGACATCATCCGAGCTCCCTGCATCCAGGTCACTTTCCTCAGCTGGGCTGCATAGCGGGAGGGCAGAGAGCAGCAGCTTCTGATGCTCCCCTCACAGCACAGCCCAGGTGGGGAAAGTGACCAGGACACATGGAGCACATAGTGCTGCTCCTCGCTCTCCCCAACCATCTGAGGAAGGCAAAAGTAAATCTTGTCTTCATGGGCTGCTCGCAGTGACGTCCTTTTTCTGTGCCACAGCTGAAAAAAACATCCCACACAGAAAAGCAGGAGGCCAAAAAGAAACCTAGCAGCTGCTGAAATAGTTCAGTTGGGAGCGTACTAGACTAACAGGCTCTTCTATCCCCCTTTGTGCAGGGGTGGGATGTTTTCTGAAAGTGCAGCAGTGCCTTTAACTGCCACGAGTCCCTCATTTCAGGCTATGCAGCAGGAAAAGACAGCTTGGGCTTCTGCACCGAGTTGGCCCACCTGACCTTTCATTCTTCTCTTGCTCTTTCTCAGCAAGGGGAAGAAAAAGCAGCTCTCCCTCAAGCTGGAGTCACAAGGGTGACGTAAGGATGACTTCCTGAGTGCCAGCTCAAGTCCTCTGCTCTGCCAGCTGACCCATCAAAGGGCTAGCACCACTTTCTTAGGTTTCCCCATCGGTGTGTGCCAGGCTAGTAACACTTTAGCTCTATCCCTTCACTTTTCCATTATACTAACAAACCCATCTGGCTGGGCAGAAGCAACATACAATTTCTTTGTTCACACATATTAATAAGGATGTAAGAGACACATCCTGGCTTGGCCTGCCAGTTCTTCCTTGCAAGTCTTGAGGGAAATGGGGAACATCTGTACTTTGGAATTTGCAGGTGTTGTCCTGGGCCATCAAATAGAACAGTTGCAAATACTTTCTTGAGGCAGGCACCATGGCTTAGTTGGCTAAAGCAGCTGTTTAATAAACAGGAGATCCTGGGTTCAATTCCCAGTGGTGCCTTGTTGTATGGCTTTTGTCTCCTCGCTCACATTTTCCTGTGTCTTTCTGGGAAGCAGAGACCACCTCCCTTGGCAACACAAGTAATTGCTTGCTAAAGAAAAGGCTTCTTTGGCGAGAAGCATTGGAAAGAATGAAATCACAAGCCTGGAGTTGATGAAAAGGCTGCTGTGACTGGTATTAGCATGGTGGTTGCTTTGACTGCAATTGCTGCAACATGAGATTCTGTGTCCCATGTCCTTGTGATTTGCTGGGGATGTCCACACACAGATGTCATGTCACCTTCCTTTTGATTGCCACTGATGAAAAATGGAGCAGCTGGGAGAAAAGTCCCAGTCAGCAGCACCATGGCTAAGCTGGCCAAGGCACCTGCCAGGTAAAGTGGAGGTTAGAGATGCAGCTCTCAGTAGTGCTTTGCCAAATGTGTCCGCTCTTCCCACCTTTTGGTCAATCCTTTGAGGAAACAGAGAAGACTGCCTCTGCCTTGCAATGCAAATGCTTCCAAAAGAAACCGGTTGCTTTTTCTGACAAGTGTCAGAAGGAGGCACCTAAGAAAGTCATAGTTGCTGGGATTCCCATCTGTGAACACAGGACAGATGAGAATCCTAGCATCTATCCACATGCCTCCAGCTGTGTGCCCAGGGTCAGCTATAGCTGTGACTGGCTGATGGAGGGATGTGTTGGAGCAGCTGGGCAGAGCTGTGCTTGTGCTACACAGAGAGGTGCATGTGAAACTTGGGGGCCAATTCTGCCTCATTTCCATGCTGAGTGTTGTAGGCTTTGTCAGTAAAGGTGCCCAAGGGTGTGTTCTTGTCATAGGGGTTGTCAGCACTCTGGGGGCATATGTTTGCGTGAACTCTGGGGCTTAGTGACGGGTAAGTGAAAGCAGTGACTCACAAGGAAAACTCAGGTTGAGGGCAAGGGTGTGGTAACACTGTGCAAGTCTCAGATGGTCTGTGTGCAGGAAGTTCAGTACTGGAGAGCAGCCCAGGGGGAGGAAACTTCTGTTTGCTATGATGGAGTTGAACCCGAATATTATCTTAGCAAAGAGAAGATGTTAGACATTCTGCTGTACTGCTCTGCAAATCAACGGTATTGGCCTCTGGGCGCTATCCCACAGTGCACCATTGTGACCACTCTGGACAGCAATCTGAACTCGGATGCACTGGCCAGGTAGACAGGAAAAGCCCTGCGAACTTTTGAATTTCATTTCCTGTTTGCCCAGCGTGGAGCTCTGATCAGCACAGGTAGTGATGCTGTCCCAAATCCAAAAAGAGCTCCACTATGGACCGTACGGGAGATACTGGATCTGATCACTCTATGGGGAGACAAATCTGTTCTATCACAGCTCCGTTAGAGAAGACGAAATGTCAAAGCATTTGAAAAAATCTCCAGGCTATGATACAGAGTCCACAGCACAGTGCTGCGTGACAAGCGTAACGGAAAGCCAAAGAATCAAATGGATGCTCATGGAGGGAGGGAGAGCGTACTGAGGACTCCAGCTATCCCACAATCTCCGCGGTCTCTGAAAAGCATTTGCATTCTTGGCTGAGCTCCCAGTCCCTGAAGGGTCAAAAACATTTTCCCGGGTGTTTCAGGGTATATGTCATCAATTTACACCCTTGCGCCCCCTGAAAGAAAAGGGAAAAAAAAGTTTCTCACCTTTTTTCAATGTCACTCTATGTCTACCGCATGCTGCTGGTAGACGAGGTGCTGTAGCACTGAACACCAGCATCCTCTTCCTGGTGGCAGATGGTACAATATGACTGCTATCCATTGTCACCATCAGCCTGTGAGTGCTCTTGGCTGGCCTCGGTGAGGTCGGCCAGGGCACATGGGTAAAAATGAGAATGACCCCTGGTCATTCCTGGCAGATAGTACAGAACGGCTGGTAACTGCCTCCATCATAGCAACTAGAGGCTGAGCTCCATCAGCCCCTCCCTGCCCTTTCAAGTCTAATGAAAAGATTCTCTACTGCCTGGACTATCATAGCAGCGGGAGGCGGGGCTCCTCTCCCCCCCACACTGTTTAATGTCCTGCCTGGACTATCATAGCACCTGGAGGCTTCCTCCCCCTCATTTTATCTCACTAAGAAGTCAGGTTTCTCACTCCTGCATTCTTTATTACTTCATTACACAAATGGGGGTGGGGGGGAGACAGTGCCACTGTAGCCCAGAAGGGTTGGGGGAGGAGGGAAGCAACAGGTGGGGTTGTTGCAGGGGCACCCCCTAGAATGGTATGCAGCTCATCATTTCTGCGGGATCTCTGGGGCTCTGACACGGAGCAGCTGTGCTCTCTGGTTCTCTAGTACACTTGCCTCATATTCAAGGCAGGACTGTGACTGCCCTGCTCCAAGAAATTTGTCCTGAATTGATACTCTCAGCAGTGTCCTGCCAGAGGCCAATTGTTACAGGGGTCATCTGGGATTACAGCTGGGAACTCTCTGAAGCTCAGGATGCGCTTCCTCAGCTAGGGGACGTATGTAACCCACACATCTCCAGGGTGCGGTGCTGTGTCCCAGCTAGTGGCACCACGATCACTTAGAGGGAGAGAGAAAAGGAGTCTTTTCTACAGTCTTAGCTAGCAGCCAGGTGGCTTTTAGTTCATGCTGTAGAGCTAAGCTCCTGAATTCCCATTTCGACCCCACCCACTGACAAGTCACCAATCCGGATCTGTCAGCGTAACTGAGACAGCTGCCGCCCCAAGAAGGAGAAAGCTGCCATGACACGCCCAGCTGAGAAGAGGTGCCAAGCAGTGAGCTGACACCCATCAGAGCTTCCTGTGATAAACCGCAAACTTTGGACAATAGCAGGGTGGTAGGAAGTGTTGCCCTCAGAGTGGCCTGGGTCAGAGCCCATGGGAAGCCCTGGGCTCCCCTGCCATCTGCTGCACCCTCCCGTCCCACGGGACCAAAACCCTGACCACTAGGCGACATCCCCACGAGCAAAGGCCATCACCAGGCATCTGTCTTCGAAAGTTTGCAGAGGATGTGGAGCAGAAAGGGCAGAGAGGATGAGGATGGCTCTTGGGAAGAGGGAGGGAGGGAGCCTTATGGGAATGTCTTGTTTACCTCCATCAACCCAATGATCAGATCATTGATGCCTAGAATCTTCCCTGATGTGCTGTAATTGATTGGACCTAGATTTTAAAATGGGTACCACATTTGCAGAGGGAGAAATGTCAGCGAGTTGACTGGAAGGCCATTGCAAGCTCAACTAATTATGCAACGTGGCTTATGCCTCATCTAACAAGCTCCTTAAACAACAGCTTCCAATTTTCACTTACATTGTTCTGTTAAGTGTTTTTCTCCAAAACACTTTCACTAATCATTTTGGTCACCTTTAGAAAGTTAGCCCTTTCAGTGCACCAAATATAAATATTGCTGGTGGGGACTACCCTCTATTGGTCATAAGAACAGCCACACTGGATCAGACCAATGGTTCGGCCACCCTAGAATCCTATCTTCCCACAGTGGGCAATGCCAGGTGCCCACAAGGGAATCGACAGAACAGGGAATCATCAAGCAATTCATCCCGTCACCCATTCCCAGCTTCCGGCAAACAGAGGTTAGGGACACTTCAAGAACATGGTTTTGTATCCCTGCCCATCCTGGCTCATAGCCAATGATGGACCTCTCCTCCATCAACTTATCTAGTTCTTTGGTGTTATAGTCTTGGCCCTTACAGCATCCTCTGGCAAAGTTTCCCTAGGTTGACTGTGTGTTGGGTGAAGAAATACTTTCTTTGGTTTGTTTTAAACCTGCTGTCTATTCATTTCATCGGGTGACCGTTAGTTCATGTGTTATGAGTAAATAACACTTCCTTACAGATCCAGACTAACACGGCTACCCCTCTGATACTTCCTTATTTACTTTCTCCAAACTTGTCATCATTTTATAGATCTCTATCCTCGTCCCCCCTTAGTCATCTCTTTTCCAAGCTAAAAACTCCCCTCAGTTTTATTAATCTCACCTCACAAGGAAACTGTTCAAGATTCCTAATTATTTTGGTTGCTCTTTTCCGTACCTTTCCCAATTCCGATATATCTCTTTGAGATGGGGGACCAGCTCCAATATTCAAGATGTGGGCATACCATAGATTCATAGACAGGCAATATTATATTTCTGTCTTGCTAGCCATCCCTTTCTTAATGACTTCCCAACATTTTGCTCGCTTTTTTGACTGCCAATGCACATTGAGCAGATGTTTTCAGAGAAGTATCCACAGTAACTCCAAGATCTCTTTCTTAAGTTGTAAGAGCAAAATTTAGACCCTATCAGTTTAGATGTAGAGTTGGGATCATGTTTTCCCATGTGCATTAAATTGCATTTATCCACATTGAATTTCATCTGCCTTTTTGCTGCCCAGTCACACAGTTTGGTGAGATCCCTTTGTCACACTTTGCACTCTCTTTTGGATGTAACTAACTTGAGTTGGTTTGTATCATCTGCAAATGTTTCCATCTCACTGTTTTTACCACTTTTTCCAGATCACTTAGGAGTATGTTGAAGAGTGCTGGACCCACTACAGACCCCAGGGGGACACCACTATTTACCTCTCCATTCTATAAATCAGACCCTCTCTTTCTTGCCTTTGAACCATACCTATCCCAGAGAGGACCTTCCATCTTATCCCATTTTGCTTCAGAGCCTTTGAGGAGAGACCTTGTCAAAGGTTTTCTGAAAATCTAAGTATATTACATCCACGGGATCACCTTTATCCACATGCTTGTTGACTCTCTCAAAGAATTATAGTAGATTTGTGAGGCATGATTTTCCTTTACAAAAACCATGTTCATTCTTCCCCAATGTAAGCAGGGGCAGACTCACCTGGAGGCACCTCCTGCTGATCATCTTGGGAATTAGCTCTCCAGACATCAGAGCGCCCACCGCAGGCCAGTGATCTGCCTCACTGCAGCTGGCCCCCTGTCCCTCCCAGGACCCCGGTGCCCCTTTTAACCTGGCAGTACCCCCTGGCAGTACCCCTACAGTTATGGGTATCCCCATCCCAGGGGAATCTCCACTCACTATTCCCACTTCACCTCAGTCTTAGCTACTGCCCAGTCTCCATCTAGCCCTCATTCACTGGGGAAGACTGCAGTATGAGCCACTCATCACAGGCAAAGGGGGTTTTGGCCCTCAGTTGTTTACTTTAGAGTAATGTGGCCCTTGCCACTTTACGAGTTGTGCAGGTCTGGATTAGGGCATTGCGCCACCCTGTGGGAATTTCATGTCCCTCCTCAGTTTCCCATATCGACACAATTTCCTTTGCTGTTCAACGAACAGCAAAACCTTTCTGTGTCTCTAGTTTGAGCCAGGGCATTCAATTCCATTGAAACGTTCTCTCCTGCAATGGCAATGGTCAGACAGAGGGGACGTGGCCACCTTCAGCAGCTCTGAGAATGAGATAGTTACTCTCCTCTTTCTTCAAGCTGCTGTTGTTATTCCATAAAACATGTACCATGGAATAAAAAAACTGAGTTTAATCCAGACTGAGGAAAGAAAGGAGCCACCAGCTCTCCGAAATATCTCTGTGCTCCAGAGAGAACCTGCCCCTGCTATTGGAATCACTGATGTGCTTCAGCTACAATGGGGAAAGTATCTGCTCTCATTGAGGTAAAGCTCAGTGGTAGAGTGTTTGACTGAAGATCAAGGGGTCCTTGCTTCAAATCCAAGTGCCCTCTAATAAGCCTCTTATTTTTTTATTTTTATTTTTGAAAAAAGGGAAAACATTTTCATTTCCATTCTCCATTATGTTCAGGAGCTCCACTATATGGGGATGCTTGAAATGAATGTAAACACTCAACATTTCACTGTCCAAATGCATAAAAACCTAGCAAACCTGACCATCAGCTGAAATCAGTTCCAATCCTCTAAGTGTAGAGTTTATGTTTTCATCCATTAAACAAAGCGATCATAGGAATGTACATTGGCAGATCCCTCCTGTCCAGGGCTGTGCTGTGCAGAAGAACAAGAGCCACGTCCAGTTGGGGTTCAGGAGTCTGACAAGCAAAGGCAACTTGGTGCGGGATAAAGTCACCAGCACTTTGGCTCCTTCCCATTCAACCAGCAGCTGGGCCTCCAGAACAAGGCATGAGAAGATGACAGTGGCTGTGAGCAGGAAAATAGCCCCCAAGAAGCTGGATAAAGCTGTCAAGATCCTCAGGAAAGTCACCATGCCCATGTCTAGCATGTACTGACGGCAGCAGGGACCAAAAAGGCAGAGAAAAGCCCTCAAAAGTTGTAAGCTGCCAAGCCCCAGAAGGTGATCAAAATCCTACCTAAAATCAAGACAGGAGAAGGCAAATGTCATCTCCAAAGCCAGGGCTAAGAAGGTAACACTAAGAAAGAAGTGAAGAGATTTCCATTGGGATGACTCCTGCTCTTTTATGATTCACCATGGACCACTCAAAGAGATCAAAGTCCTGCAGGACAAACAGCCTCATGGACAGTATAATGAAGTGGTGGCAGCGGAGAGGTGTTTCTCTTCCAGAGGGGAAGTGCTGCGTTTTGTGTAACACCTGCCAGGTGAGTCGTGCACTGACAGGGCAGCTGCCCGTAGCTCCCACATGAGCTCATTCTCTTCGATCTGCTTCTGCCTTTATTTCAGAGCCTGTACTAGTGGGAGTGTGTCCCTAGCACTTCACCAGCTGTAGAACAGGCTCTGTCTGCATCCCAGCTCTGATTAATCCCACTTTTTAATGTATTCCTACTGCGATACTTTCCCAGTTCTCTGCCTCATTCTAACATTCCGGTCAGAGACTGACTATGGGGAGGAATGGACTAATTTGGATGACATTCAGTAAGTTGTCATAGTACGTGACTGAAAGCTCTGCTGGAGGTGGGCAAGAGTCTGTTACACACACAAAATAGCTAAGCTTTATCAAACTACCTGCTACATATTCAAACCTTCCTGTACACACACAATAGAAATTGGGGCACTGAGAAATGGCAACTTGCCTTTAACACAGATCATTGTTTTCTGTACATCCAGAGGCATTGAAATAGAAGCATATTACCTTTCAACAGCTGCTATTTCATGTTCAGCAGCAAAGCCTGTCAATTTACCACCCATAGAGCTCATTGTTTCTAACTGCAGGGTTAGCCAGACCATTCAGTAACATTATCGCTCTGTTTACAAGGCCTTTGGTTAGTGACAAATCATGAGACTTATCCCTTCCTGCTGTAATTCCACTGACTCAAGTGTTCTCTTTCCCCAGTTCCTGTTCCAAGAAAAAAAAGAAATTAAACAACCTTCAGAACTAACATGCTGTGGGAAACTGGAAATGTTGATAGCTCAACTTATTCAGTTTCTTCTGTGTCTTGTGTATGTCTATCTGCTTCGTGTGTGTGACCGGTGGGGCTTTTTGTTTGCTCCAGGCAGGTTCAACCCTGTCAGATTTGTCTGTGGGGAGGGGCCAGAGAAAACAGACACCCTGGCCTTCCAGGTTGGGGTTAGGCAAAGGAATAACAACCCTGTCCCATAAAAAACAAAATATGTTACAGAAACAGTGGTAGGAACAGTGCTAGAGAAACTGGTTAATAATCACAATGCCCAGGCTTGAAGCAATCGGAAATACAGAATTCAAAAAGCAAAGCTCAGGGGAGATTTGGGGTTTATTCTCTGAGCTTAGCCACGTGGTATAGCACAGGGAGCATTTTTGGAAGTCTCCCATCCCACAACTGGGGAAAGGAAAAGGATTCTTAGGTTCTAGCACGGATTGAAGGAGGACAGTGATGGGGAATAAGGGACTCCCTCTGACTTACTCTAACTATGTCTGTTGTTACAGAGGAGGAAATGACTTTTTCCCTATCCCTGCCCTGTTCCTGCTCTTTGTTATAGTTCAATATATTTTAAGTGCGGAAAATAATAATAAAAATATCTGCTCTCCAGCACAACCTGAAGCAACATCAGAACAACTGGGAATGAAACAATTTGTTCCCCAAGGGAGAACTCGATGACTAACAATTGCTTTGAAATGGGGGAACAGGATAACCGTGATGCTCAGGGTTAGTTTAGACTAGGAAAAGTGATGGAGTTTAGGTCAGGTCAAGGGGAAAGCTAATGCCAACCACTGCACCTGGGCTGCATCTGCACTACAACTTTTTACATTAAGATCACTAACTTGAGCAGTTAACGCCATGTACAGTCCTAGTGGATGGAAGGCACAGGTAGTTTTTGACTCAGTGTACCTTGCTGGGATCAAACCTCTCTCCCCAACTTGGAGCTCATGAACATTCCTGGCTGGAGGGATACACACTCCTATGACTCAAAAGGAAAGGAGTTGATAGAAAAGATCATAGGACTGACCCCAAAGAAGGCTGATCTGCAAAAGGCAGAAGACGGCAACTTATCTGGTGGAGCTGGGACACCACGGTGAAGACGATGCAAAAATCACTTTGTGGGAATTAGCTAATGTGATTTTTTTAAAAAAAAAATTCATTTTTGCCAACCCTAGTCAAGGGATTTATTACAATTCTCTCTTCTGTGCATTTTCTGATGTCTAATGAGCCTTGAGCACTGATTGAAGCTTTGCCCGCACTCTGAGCATGTGTAGGGCATCTCCCTTGTGTGGATTCTACGATGTGTGTTCAGGGTACAGCTCCGATTGAAGCTTTTCCCACACTCAGTGCATGTGTAGGGCGTCTCTCCCGTGTGGATTCTACGATGCGTGTTCAGGGTAGAGCTCCGATTGAAACTTTTCCCACACTCAGTGCACGTGTAAGGCGTCTCTCCCGTGTGGATTCTCTGATGTGTGATAAGGCTTGAGTGCTGACTGAAGCTTTTCTTACACTCAGAGCATGTGTAGGGCGTCTCTCCTGTGTGGATTCTCTGATGCGTGATAAGGCTTGAGTGCTGACTGAAGCTTTTCTTACACTCAGAGCATGTGTAGGGCGTCTCTCCTGTGTGGATTCTACGATGTGTGTTCAGGGTAGAGCTCCGACTGAAGCTTTGCCCGCACTCAGAGCATGTGTAGGGCATCTCCCTTGTGTGGATTCTACGATGTGTGTTCAGGGTAAACCTCCGATTGAAGCTTTTCCCACACTCAGTGCACGTATACGGCATCTCTCCTGTGTGGATTCTCTGATGTCTGATAAGGTTTGAGCTCCGACTAAAGCTTTTCCTGCACTCTGAGCATGTGTAGGGCGTCTCTCTTGTGTGGATTCTCTGATGTCCGATAAGGTGTGAGCGCCGACTAAACCTTCTCCCACACTCAGCGCACGTGTAAGACGTCTCTACTGTGTGGATTCTCTGATGTCGGATAAGGTGTGAGCGCCAACGAAAGCTTTTTCCACACTCAGCGCATGTGCAGGGCTTCTCTCCTGTGTGGATTCTACGATGTGCATTCAGGGTAGAGCTCCAATTAAAGCTTTTCCCACACTCAGTGCACGTATAAGGTGTCTCTCCCGTGTGGATTCTCTGATGTCGGATAAGGTGTGAGCTCTGACTGAAGCTTTTCCCACACTCAGTGCACGTATAAGGCGTCTCTCCCGCGTGGATTCTACGATGTCTGACAAGGGTAGAGCTCCAATTGAAGCTTTTCCCACACTCATAGCACCTGTAGCGTATCTCTTCCAAGTTGATTCTGCCACTTGTTATAAGGTCTGAGAGGCTACTAAAGTTTCCCTCTGGCCTCCCCTGAGTCTCACAGGCTTTTGGTTTTTCTGGGAGTGCACAACTCCTGGAAACATTCTCTTTGGATCTTCCTGATAACATTCCATGTGCTTCTCTTCGCTCAGCATCTTCCTGACGGGGTTTCTCCTCCTTATTCTCACTCACCATCCCATCACCTGATGGGAGACAGAGAGAATCCAGACACAGGTCACTACCTACACCGGAAAGAAAGAAAATCTCAGAGAGAGGAATGGAAAAAGGGATGAACAATCCAAAATATGTGTGGGAGAGATCAAACCTATCAGGAGCTGATTTTCCCCAAAACCTTCCCCAGAGGAGAGAGGAAGGGATCAGTTTTGGTCTGCATCTCACGAGAACACTCAGAGGAAAGTGAGATCGCGGAGCGACCTGCTGCCAGTTGTCAGTCAGAATAGGAGGGAAGCCATGAGTCACATCTGCCATTATGATTCCACATCTGCAGGGAACAATCCTGAACTTGGAGAGTGATAAAGAAAAATAACCCCAGGCCCAAAAGCCAGGTCTTAATCAAGCTAATAATTACATCAAGACAGTAGGCCTCAATCATACTAACATATAGTAAAGTAAGAAAAGCTGATTTTCCACTAACTCTCCTGAGGCTCACTCTCTGATTTCTCTATACACTACTATTATCACACTATTATGCTATTAAAATGCTGCCTTTAAGGGACTAGACTAATATAAAGTCCCTTGAATTACTACTGAAATAGATTAACAACTGCTAGGTCACTATAGTTTATTAAGAAGCTTGTGCACGCATAAAAATAACCCTAATGTACTTGGCCAAAGGAACAAACATGTATTTTTGAACCCAAGTTCCTCTTTATTTTGCTTGGGAGCACAGCTGCAGAAACCGCAAGTAGGTGGACACCAGGTGCCAAGATCCTGACAAACAAAACAACCTGTAAAAAGGGGAAGTTGCAAAGGGCAAGCTTGCAAAATTAGCTTATTTTATATGTTTTTAGGAAATGGTGTCATTGTATTAACCAAATATGGTATATTCGGATGCATAAGTTCATATGCTAATGTGCGGTTTTTGGCTATATAAACCCAGGTACCACTGCTGTAAGGTAGAGCGACTTCCCCTTGCTAGGGGACTTTGTCGTCTCTCCCTGCATATATGCTTGTATTCTCTGATTAATCAATAAAGGAGCCTCAGGCTGTCTGATCAACTCAACTGAGTGGTGGTCCTTTTCCACGACAATTTGGTGCATTGGCCGGGAACCCACAAGAGGGCTTCTCCTGAATCGGAGGACCGCAGGCAGTCTCCTTCCAACCCCCGGGCCCAATTAAAAGGTAAGAGACCTTTTGAAATCTCTATGGGGCTTGGCAGAGGACTGGTCTGTAGGCTCCGGTTTGGGTAAGTCACAAGCTGGGTTCGAACTTTTAGCCATCAGACAGACCAGATGCCCTTTCTCTAAGGCTTCCGAGATTCTGAGGTTTCGGGGCCTTTCTAAAGGCTCCGCTCCCAAGGTTTCAAAGGTACCCTCGACAGCCCACGGACCGCGCTCCTTTTGGTCCGTCCTGATCCGGGGGATCAGGGGTCCCCTTCCTACCAGGTCTGAGGGGGATCCGGGTATAGCGTTCCAGTTTTTTGTAATTTCGCCTTGACAACTGTGTCAAGAAAGTGCCTGTGTCTGTGTGTGTGAGGGCCAAGCGGCCAGTGTGAATGCAGCTGTGGGAAGACGCCCCGAGCCTCCTGCGAAGCGAAAGCTTGTGACCGGGAGTGTCTCGAAAGCAAGCCCCACAGCTGAGCTTCTGTGTGTGAAATGTTTGTATAAGGCTTCCCAGCTGGCAGGCCTTGGTAAGTGGCTAACCTGTTGGGTGCTTGTGTGTTTCCCCGTCCCTTTTCCCTTCCCTTCCACGACCTATGACCCTGTGACCGCTCCTCGAGCACTGTCCTTTCAGGACCGCAGAGTCCCTATTCTGCCCATTGGAGCAGTAAGCTCCCTTTCCTTCTCGGAGAGGAGGGAAGTCCTTAGGAAAACCGTACCGCTAAGTCCGTAGCTTCAGAAGCATCGTTGGCTTAAGGCTGGTGCTCTGGGCTGACGACAGGCGTGCGGGGACCGCGGGTTCTCCGAGGGGGAGCCCGTCCCATCCTTTACCTCCTTCCTAGTAGGCACCTGCATTCTCCAGGCGGGTCAACAAAACCTACTCCACCTATTTCCCCTGCCCAGGGCAGGCATAGACGCCATCGGTGTAAGAACCGTGGTAATCCTGATTAGCGTTCCCCTGTGTGAGTGGCTTGTGTGAAAGAGGGCTGAAGTGAAAATGGGATCCGGCCAATCTAAAGGGATTCCAATCCCCCCAAAAGGCACTCCTGCTGCTTATATGTATGTACACCGTGGCCCGTCGACATGTAAATACTTGCAAAAATGGAATTGGTATACTAGAGATGATCCAAAACTGCAATTCCCTGTGGAAGGCAGTTTTGACCTTGATAGGATTGTACACCTCAGGGGTGCCCTTGTTGCTAACTCTGTGGGACAGGGACAGTTTGATGCTTATTTTGAGTGGCACGATGAAATGGGTAAAAGGCGTCAGGAGTCTCAAGTTAGGGGGTTAAAAGATACCCAAGAAAAACTAAAAACCCAACTTAAAGAGGCACAGGGAAAATTAAATAGTGCTCAAATTTTGCCAAATCCTCCTTCTTTGGGTATAGTCCCTCTTTGCCCGTCCCAAACACGCCCACAACCGACTGCCCCGAAAAGAATCTATCCTTCACCCCCCTCTGATGAGCTGATTGATCTGTTTTTAGAATGCAGGCAGTGGCCTGATAACCCTAATAGGCCACCCGCTTATAGCCCAGATGCGCCGGCAGGGGGAAGTAGATCGGGAGGAGGAAGTGAGGCAGAGGATAACCGAGGTGATCGTACGGACACCACTCCCTCTTCCTCGGGTTCTGGTAGGCAGACGCCTCCCGGGACCCCTTCAAGTGGGTCCACGCCCCAGTCTGACATGTCTGATGACTTAAGGGAAGCCCTTGCCCTCATAACCACTGGGGAAGTGCTTATGAAAGAATGGCAACAGACAGCACGCGATGAAGACATAGATTGGGAGTTAAAGCAAATTGATTGGGAAAAAGTATCCCCAGAATCCCCGTTACGACGGTTGTCAGGTACCATAGCTAAAATGAGGGAAATGATGACATCACCAAGATATGAATCCCTTCTGAAAAGTTGTTCTCCTATCTCTCTTGCCTCCGAACCTGATGCTGTAGCCTTCAACACCCGCCATAAGACTTGGCTACGCAGGGCTAAGAAAATAACCACCCCGCCCGAAACCGTCACTAATTTTCCCCTCCGGCAGTTGCCCTCGGGCACAGGAGGGACAATGATAGTGCATGCTCCCTGGTCACCAGGTGATCTTTACAACCTTATTGAAAAATTTCCAAAAATCAGGGAAGATCCCGTTAAATTTCAGGAGCAATTGGAAATGATAGCTAAGTGCTATAACCCCTCACATGCCGATATGGAACAGCTGTTATCAGCTATAGTGCCCAAAGAAACCCTTACCCGCCTCTATGCTAGGGCAAACTGGCCAGCTGATGCTGACCGACTGTCAGAAGCTGACTATATCCAAAGAAGGACCAACCTAATTAATGAGGTTCTTAATGTATGTCCAAGAAAAACGGACTGGACCAAAATAAATGCCTGTAAACAAAGTAAGGGAGAAAATCCGGCTGATTATATGGAACGTATAAAGCAAGTGTTTGAAAGACATTCGGGGATTACTAATGCAGAACAAACGGCCACACAAGCTATAGTGGCGGCCTTTGTGCAGGGACTCTTGCCAAAGGTAGGAGAGCAGTTAAAGGTTAACTTAGTGGATTGGGAAGGTAAAAATCTGGAAGAAATTCTGGCAGCAGCACAGCATTTTCACAGGCAGTTAGAAAGAAGGAAAGACGAAACAGAATCTAAGCTTATGGCTTTACAGATCCAAAGCATGCAAAATTTTGCTGGCAAAGGGCCCAGGCGAAGAACAAAACAGGCTGTGACTAAAAATCCCCTGACTGATTTCAGTTCCACAGCCTGCTTTTCGTGTGGGCAAGAAGGACATTGGAAACGCGATTGTCCCCAATTAGGGAAAGACCAGTGTAGGTATTGTAAAAAGGAGGGACACCTTATTAAGGATTGCCCTACGCGACCTCCTAGACAGTTTCCAAAACAGGAGGGATTGCCCTTTCCTGCTCCACCAGCCCCAGCTCTTAACTACTAGGAAAGCCAAGAGACTAATAACATCGTCGTCGCCCCCCTTGTTCATGTGGACCAAACTGGTCCAACTGTTTCTTGTCTAATAAATGGTGTCCCTACCCCTTGCTTGGTTGATACAGGAGCTTCTAGGTCTACCTTAAGAGCACAAGATTTCTCTACTGTACCTCTTTCCACTGAGGTCGTAACTGCTGTGGGAGTGGGAAATACCCCCATTCCCCATCCTGTGTCATCTCCCCTATCTATATCTATCGGTCCCCTTTCTGCTGATCATGCTTTCCTTCTCAGTCCGTGCTCCCCTGTAAATCTTTTAGGAAAGGATCTGTTGTGCAAACTTCATTGCACTATCTTTTGCTCTCCAGACGGGGTCTTTTTAGAGGTCCCTGACCCGGCTCATAATGAGGTTTTAGGTCTACTCCAAATTGATCCAGCCTCAGATCGGGAACCCGACCCCAGTCCTTCCTTGTTGCAACAGGAACTACTGGCAAGGGTACCCCCTTCACTGTGGGCTGAGCATGCCAACCAAGTAGGACGCATTTGTTCTGCTCAACCTGTCAAAATTCGTCTCAATCCAAGCAAACCTCTTCCTAGAGTCCGGCAATATCCCCTCTCTCAGCAAGCTGAGGAGGGAATTCGTCCGGTTCTTTCTGCTCTGCTTAAACAGGGAGTCATAGTTCCGACAGTGAGTGAATGTAATACTCCCATTCTACCTGTCCGAAAACCAGGGAAAAATACCTGGCGATTTGTACAGGATTTACGTGCTATTAATGCTGCTGTCCTCTCAACTTTCCCGGTGGTTCCAAATCCTGCTACTATTCTCTCTTGTATACCTCCCACTGCTCAGTACTTTTCTGTGATAGATTTGTGCTCTGCTTTCTTCTCTATTCCTATTCATGTGGATAGCCAGTTTCTTTTTGCGTTTACTTATCAGGGAGCTCAGTATACTTGGACCAGACTACCCCAAGGTTATACTGAGTCCCCTACTATCTTCTCTCAAATCTTAAAGAAAGATCTGGATGATATCTCTTTTCCAAATGGGTCTGTCCTAGTTCAGTATGTAGATGATTTGTTGCTTGCTTCTGACTCTTTGGAAGCTTCAAAAGCGGATACATTGGTTTTGTTGCAAGCCTTAGCTCAAAAGGGTCATAAGGCTTCAAAAGAAAAATTACAACTCTGTCTCCCTGTAGTGCATTATCTGGGTCATGATATTTCTGCAGGAAAACGCGCTTTGTCTCTTTCGCGGGTGCAGGCAATTCAAAAAATCCCCAGGCCAATTACAAAAAAGCAGCTTAGGGGATTCTTGGGAATGGCAGGTTACTGTAGGCAATGGATTCTGGGTTATGCGTCTCTTGTACGGCCCTTACAAAATTTAACTCTTAATAAGATCTCTGATCCTATTCCCTGGCCCGTGGAAGCAGAGGAAGCGTTTCAACAAATCAAAATCGCTTTAACTAAAGCCCCTGCTCTCGGTTTACCTGATTATAAAAAACCATTTACTCTTTTCTGTCATGAAAGAGAAGGCTCAGCCCAGGGTGTTCTCACTCAAACCCACGGAGAAAAACACAGACCCATAGCCTACTTTAGTTCCTCATTAGACCCGGTAGCAGCTGGGCTACCCCCCTGCCTCCGGTCTGTTGCCGCAGCTGCAATCTTAGTTGAAGCCTCCGCCTCCCTAGTTCTTGACAGTCCGTTAACTGTTGCAGTTCCTCATGCTGTCACCGCTCTCTTAACTAAAGGCAAAACACAGCATCTTTCAAATTCCAGACTCACCAAGTATGAAATGCTTCTTTTAAATGCTGCAAATGTTACTTTGGCTAGGTGCCCAGTACTAAATCCTGCTTCTCTTCTCCCCACGGCAACCGATGGGGAACCCCATGATTGCTTATCTGTAACTGCTGAATTATCTGCTCCTAGACCTGATCTGCAGGATATTCCCCTGCAAAACCCAGAGCTGATTTATTATGTGGATGGTTCTTGCTTAAGGAATGCGGAAGGACAACTAGTAGCAGGCTATGCTGTATGCAATCAACAAAGTGTCATAGAAGCATTCTCCCTCCCTTCAGTAAAATCGGCTCAAGTTGCTGAACTGTTTGCCCTTACTCGAGCCTGCTGTTTGGCAACCGGAGTGTCTGTTACTATTTACACTGATTCTAGATATGCTTTTGGAGTAGTACATGATTATGGGCAACTGTGGAAATATAGGGGATTTCTTACTTCTACTGGAGCCCCTATTAGCCACGGCCCATGTGTCAATGCTCTTTTATCTGCTTTACAGTTACCTTCTGCTATTGCTGTAGTTAAATGTGCTGCCCATAAAAAACCCCATGACGATGTTACTCGAGGAAATGCACTGGCGGACGCCTCCGCCAGGCGAGCGGCCCTTTCCGGGTCTCCGGCTCCTATCGAAATATCTGCTCTTTACATGTCCCAGCCCGTCCCTTCAGTTGACTCCTTACAGGATCTAACACTCATACAGGAGTCAGCATCAGAGGATGAGAAAGATTGCTGGAGACAGTTCGGGTGTTCCAAACATCCAAAGGATGCCTTGTGGTATGCTCCAGACGGCCGCCTGGTGGCACCTTTGGCTATACTTCCACACCTTGCCAGGCTAGCCCACGGGTTAGCCCATGTAGGCAAGGAGGGAATGATTGCTTCTGTATCTAAGCACTGGTATGCTCCAAAGTTTACGAGCCTTGCCCAGCATTACTGCCAAACATGCCCTATCTGTATGGCATATAATGGTGGGCGACTGGTTCGAACCACCCAGGCAGCACACCCGCCACCCTGGGGACCGTTTGTAAACATCCAAATAGACTTCATAAATATGCCTAAGTGTTGTTCATATGAATACGTGCTTGTGTGCGTATGCATGTATTCTGGGTGGGTGGAAGCTTACCCATGTGCTAAGGCAGACTCAACCACTGTAGCAAAAAAGTTGCTCAAAGAATTTATTCCTCGTTTTGGTATCCCTGTCTCAATTAACAGTGACAGAGGAACCCATTTTACAGGTCAAATCACTCAACAAATCTGTAAGGCCCTCCATGTGGACCAACGTTTACACTGTGCTCACCATCCTCAGAGCGCGGGAGCAGTGGAACGGAAAAATGGGGATCTAAAAAACAAGTTAGCAAAACTGTGTGCGGAAACAGGCCTCAAGTGGCCAGATGCACTCCCTCTGGCATTAATGCAAATGAGAAACACTCCCATGCGTAAGCATGGATTGTCTCCTCATGAGATTCTCATGGCTAGACCAATGAGAATGCCAGTATCCCCGCCTCTGCCCCCTAACTCCCAAAATTTGCACCTCTGTGATGAAAATGTACTAGAGTATTGCAAAGCGCTAATGAGACATGTTAGATTTATCCATTCACAGGTCCAAAGTGCCCTACCCGATCCAGCTGAAACTGCATGCCATCCTTTGGAACCTGGCGACTGGGTTTGCTGTAAGGTATTCCAACGAAAATCCGCCTTGGAGCCCAGGTGGAGAGGTCCATTCCAGGTCTTACTAACCACCCATACTGCAGTGAAGTGCCAAGGACTCCCAAATTGGGTACACGCATCTCAATGCAAAAAGGTAACGCCTCCTTTGGATCTCCCCGGTGCCCCGCTTGTTCCACAGCCTCAGCCGGCAACGTCAGCAGGTGAACCTGAGCAAGAACCCAAGTATTGCCTTCGAAGTCGGCAGGTCGTATAAAGCATCATGACCGATCCACAACCCAAGATAAAACAAACTGCACGAGTGCGGAAATGGCTATTGCCTTCTCTCTGTTTTATCACCATCTTAATGTTTCTCCTGAACATTATAACTCTTACTTACTCTCAGTTGCTGCCCGAAAGACTACTTCACTGCGCTTCCTGTCAACAGTCAAGCCGAAAGTGAAAATAACCACTCCACACTACCCAATGTGTGGGATCGCAGCCAAGGGAAAAGAAAAATTCACTCCTCATTCTGCTTTGTGTAGCAGACAAAACCTTGCTACCGAACAAAGAGGAAGAGTAAAAAGGTCTCAGGAAACCTCCACCGTTAAACCAAAGACTCTTACTATAAAGGACGTTAATAATTGGCCATGGTATAAAAGACGTTACGTAATGTGGTATCAGGGAGGAACTTGTGGTTATGCAACATGGTCTTGTGGGATACACTGGCTATTGGGATTTATCCCTAGTGCAGGTCAATGCCGCCCAGGTCAGGTCCCCTGGCCATGTCACATTATTCCAGAATTATTAAACCACACCTCCCCTGTTCCCCCCACGGTCCCTCCTCTGAGTAATCCACCCATAGTAACCTCATCCATTAATATCTCGGACAGTCGTACCCCTCCTGAGCCCCAGACAAATCCATACTTACCCAAAACCTCGACTGTTAGACAGTGGCCTAGGCCCTCTTCCACTGGTAATTTGTTTTCTTACTGTCTAACCAAGTTAATTTTCTCCTCGCAGGGTCAGGTATATGAACCATATATTAAGTGGAATGCATTTGGTATGGTGTATCTTAGTTATCGTAATGTAACCTCTTATATTAATTATACAGAAAAGCCTGACCAATCTAACATTTTCATAGATACATGGAACACTAACCATAATATAAATCTTGTACTAGTCCCAGGTACATGCTGGCCTCTTTATGGTAAGGGTCCCGAATGTTTTGTAGTCGCTCATGCCACCATAACTAATGTCACCGTTAACAAAATGTGTTTAGCCACTGTAGGGTTTGTTTGTGCCCAGGACATTCCCATTACTGCAAATCTGTCCTGTACATAGCTTCAATATACCCCTTCACACTCAATTGATATCACCCTGGCCAAAAAAGGCATTCAGGTTCAGAACCAACAATTATGGTATGAGCCTACTGAAAACCCTCATTTATCAGGGTTCAGATGGACAATCCTAAATGCTACCTTGGGGACTGTCCATTTCTCCATACCCCTCACCTATTTCCAAATTACAAGTACTTATTCTAATTGCTCTAAGGGTGCTGCTATACGCCTGTTAAAGCAACAGGCTAGGCTTGCAGAGAGTAAAAAAAGAAGGGATATTGTTAACACTCTGCTGCATGGTGCTAACACTGCAGCATCAGCCTGGACTCTATACAAAACGCAGGAACATGAAAGTCATCTGGGACAATTAGACCAAGCTCAGGGGTTTATTTCCGGGGCTCAAATTACTGAGGAGAAGGCCGGTATAGGCGCACTCCACACTATTTCGGCACTAAGCGTTGTTACCCAGACCCTACTTACCCAAATGATCCACCAGGTTGCTACGTCAGGAAAGGCATTGCAGTGGGATCAAGCATGTTCAGAAGTACAGGACTATCTCAATACTATTCTTTTCTCTTTACGTAAGGACCTTGAACAGCAGCGCTGGCCCACTGCCCTTACTAATGCATCTGGTATCCCCCTCGATTTGTGGCCATGGAGGCTTACGTGGAAGTTCTCTAAATGGAGATGTTGGCGCTCACAATGTTCCTTCCGGGCTTATGGACCCGTGAAAGGATTTTGGGCCCCCACTTACCGTATCCTTCCAGGCCCCTGGGGTGGTTGTTTGTGGGACTGGGTAATTCATCGAGACGTTTGGGAAATTAAACCCCCTGGCGGTCTTAACCGCTTCTTAATTGGTGCCCCGGCTATAGCCCCTGACCTTTGGAAAGGTCTAGGTGATCTCTGGACCTATTGGCCTTTGCAGCCCCCGCAACTACAATGCTTTAAAAAAACTACACCCAGGAGAGGTAGTAACTGTTCACCACCGAGTATGTTGGGAAGGCCCTGGCACTTTACAAGATCTAGCTTCCCATAACTTACTGTCTGCTAACAGCAGCTGCGTTCATGTTAATTCTTCAATCATACATGATGTGGCTTTTAATCTCCACACTAGCTCAGGCATTCACAACATTTACTGGCCCGCAGAAAAAGACTATCAGGTTTATTTAGAATTCCAGATTCCCTTCGACTGGACCTCTGTTGTCCCTGACCGATTTCACTCATTACTATCCCTCCTACCAGAAATTCAATCTATTTCACATTTACAAACCCAAATGCACTATTTAAAAACTGTCTACCAGGAAGCTTTAAATGCCCTCCAAACAGTTCATTTAGTCTCTACCCTCTGTGTTAAAGGTGATGTTCTGTGTCAATTCACAAAAAGTTTCCAATCACCCCAGAAACACCCTTGGTATGTATGGCTTCTTTTCATCATTGGTACAATTGCCTTTGTATGTATTTGCTGTTGGTGTTGCTGTAATTGCTGGTCGCATTGTACTTGCCCTAACACTCCTTCCCGTTCCTATCCCCCGCCACGATTGGTTTCTCTTTACCCTGTTAGACCCGAACCATACTACACACCCACCAATGTCAATAATGATATTTGTGTTACTTTCAGGACTAGCCTCTCTGATAATGTTCAGACCCCTTCCAACACTCCCCAGAAAGGTAACCCTGACCAAGAAACAGTGGATCAGGAAACGATCAAACAGATTGCCCAGGAGCTTATGAATATCCCCTTATCAGATATTGATGAAGTGTTTGCTGCTGGGTTAAATCCAACAGCAAACAAAGGAGGGAATTGATAAAGAAAAATAACCCCAGGCCCAAAAGCCAGGTCTTAATCAAGCTAATAATTACATCAAGACAGTAGGCCTCAATCATACTAACATATAGTAAAGTAAGAAAAGCTGATTTTCCACTAACTCTCCTGAGGCTCACTCTCTGATTTCTCTATACACTACTATTATCACACTATTATGCTATTAAAATGCTGCCTTTAAGGGACTAGACTAATATAAAGTCCCTTGAATTACTACTGAAATAGATTAACAACTGCTAGGTCACTATAGTTTATTAAGAAGCTTGTGCACGCATAAAAATAACCCTAATGTACTTGGCCAAAGGAACAAACATGTATTTTTGAACCCAAGTTCCTCTTTATTTTGCTTGGGAGCACAGCTGCAGAAACCGCAAGTAGGTGGACACCAGGTGCCAAGATCCTGACAAACAAAACAACCTGTAAAAAGGGGAAGTTGCAAAGGGCAAGCTTGCAAAATTAGCTTATTTTATATGTTTTTAGGAAATGGTGTCATTGTATTAACCAAATATGGTATATTCGGATGCATAAGTTCATATGCTAATGTGCGGTTTTTGGCTATATAAACCCAGGTACCACAGCTGTAAGGTAGAGCGACTTCCCCTTGCTAGGGGACTTTGTCGTCTCTCCCTGCATATATGCTTGTATTCTCTGATTAATCAATAAAGGAGCCTCAGGCTGTCTGATCAACTCAACTGAGTGGTGGTCCTTTTCCACGACAGAGAGCTCACAGGGTCTTTGTAGGGCATCCCAAATGTTTCCTGCATTCCCACACAGTTGTTGAGTTGGTTTAACCAAGTCCTCACCTGTGCAGGCAGCTCTTGGAAGCACTTCTTTCTCACAGCCCTGGAGGTCTGGAACCCACGGCTCTTCCCCTCGTTCCACCTGGGAGATCACATCAGGTTTGGAAACTGGAAACCCTACTGCAGGCAAAGAAAACCAGGGAGGTCAGTAGAATTTGTGGGATACTTGTCACAAAGAATAGTCCATGGTTTTAACCCCCAGCTCATTGTTAAGCAGTAACATCCCAAGGCCAGCTTCCTTGGTTCAAAGAGGCAGGAGAGTTATTATGATTATAAATCATATTCATTACATTAGTGCTAAGCAGCAACTAACATTGGGTCCCCATTGTGTTAGGACAAATACAAACACAGAATAGTAGATGACCCATGCCCTGAAGAATTTACAATCTAAATACACAAGACAGGCACAGAATGGGATAAGGGACAGAACCCACTGTAAGAATAGAGATATTCAGGCCTGCCTGTAAAGCCTATAGTTTAAGAACTTAGGGGTATTTTTATCACTTAGCTACTTATAGGAGTATGAAAACAAAGAATCAAAATCACTGTCTGTATTTGTAATAGCCTTCTCTTGCTGTGACAGTCTGAGGCCTTGTCCTTAGGCTAAGACCTTTGGCTAAGCAGCAGGGGCAGCCATAAGCTGGGAAGCAAAGGGTCACATCCCAAACCAGTCACACTGAAATAAGGTGCTATTGGGCTGTTAGGAAGATGATCCTGTCCTGATAGTGCCCAGCACTACCAGATAAAGAAACAGATCTTAAGATGGTTAAAGAAAACTTAGTTTGATAGCAGCCTGGTTTGGCAAGAAATCACTACTCAATCCTTGTGGTTGTGAAACTCTCATTTTTGTATTCTTTTATCTTTATGGCCACCGCTTTACAATGTTAATCAGTCTGGTTCTCTAATTGTTTTTGTCTGCTGCATAATTAATTTTGCTAGGTGTAAGTTAATTAGGTAGTGGGATACAGTTGGTTAGAGAATTATGTTTCAATGTGTTAGGATTGGTTAATTAAATTTCAGTACAATGATTGGTTAAGCAAAGGTATAGCTGAGAATATTACTGTATGAACTTAGTCAAACAGGAGGGGGAACAGGAACAGGGAATGGGGAAACAGGGCAAATGCTCTGAGGCATCAGAGCTCATAGACTCATAGATTCTAGGGTCAGAAGGGACCCATGTGATCATCTAGTCTGACCTCCTGCACAAAGCAGGCCACAGAACCCTATCCATCCACTTCTATAACAAACCCCTAACCTACGTCTGAGTTATCGAAGTCTTCAAATTGTGGTTTGAAGACCTGAAGCTGCAGAGAATCCACCAGTAAGTGACCCATGGCCCACGCTGCAGAGGAAGGCGAAAAACCTCCAGGGCCTCTACCAATCTGCCCCGGAGGAAAATTCCTTCCCGACCCCAAATATGGCAATTAGCTAAACCCTGAGCATGTGGGCAAGACTCACCAGCCAGCACTCAGGAAAGAATTCTCTGCAGTAACTCAGATCCCATCCTATCCCATTCCATCCCATCCCATCCAACATCCCATCATCGACCACTGGGCATACTTATCTGCTGATAAACTAAGATAGATTGCCAAAATTAGGCTATCCCATCATACTATCCCTTCCATAAACTTATCAAGCTTAATCTTAAAGCCAGATATGTCTTTTGCCCCCACTAAACCCCTTGGAAGGCTGTTCCAGAAATTCACTCCTCTAATGTATAGAAACCTTCATCTAATTTCAAGTCTAAACTTCCTAGTGTCCAGTTTATACCCATTTGTTCTTGTGTCTACATTAGTACTAAGCTTAAATAATTCCTCTCCCTCCCTAATATTAATCCCTCTGATATATTTATAAAGAGCAAGCATATCCCCCCGCAGCCTTTTTTGGCTAGACTAAACAAGCCAAGCTCTTTGAGTCTCCTTTCATATGACAGGTTTTCCATTCCTTGGATCATCCTAGTAGCCCGTCTCTGAACCTGTTCCAGTTTCAATTCATCCTTCTTAAACATGGGAGAGTAGAACTGCACACAGTATTCCAGGTGGCGTCTCATCAGTGCCTTACATAACGGTACTAACACCTCCTTATCTTTGCTGGAAATACCTCGCCTGATGCATCCTAAAACCGCATTAGCTCTTTTAACGGCCATATCACATTGGCGGCTCATAGTCATCCTGTGATCTACCAATATCCCAAGGTCCTTCTCCTCCTTTGTTGCTTCCACCTGATGCGTCCCCAATGTATATTTAACCTTCTTATTATTAATCCCTAAGTGCATTACCTTGCACTTTTCACTATTAAATTTCATCCTATTACTATTACTCCAGTTTACAAGGTCGTCCAGATCTTCCTGTATGATATCCTGGTCCTTCTCCGTGTTAGCAATACCCCCCAGCTTCGCGTCATCCGCAAACTTTATTAGCACATTCCCACTTTTTGTGCCAAGGTCAGTAATAAAAAGGTTAAATAAGATTGGTCCAAAAACCGATCCTTGAGGAACTCCACTAGTAACCTCCTTCCAGCTGGTAAGGGGGACACGAGGAAAACGCTCTGCGGTGTCAGAGCAGATAAGGGGGACACGCCACCGAAGACCCCAGGCCCCCTGAATCTTCTGGGCAGCCCTGGGTGACAGTCATTCTCTTGTCTCTGTTGGGTATTAGATTGATGTAGGTTACTCCCAGTGAGTCCTAAATGACCCATTCATATCACCCCATGACAGCTATGTGACAAAACCCCTCACGTCTCCTGCTCTTTATAATCATAGCAATACCAATCACAGCAGGAAACTGAGGTGTGTATTGGCATCATACAAGTATCACCAGAAGTCCCACCTCTATCTCAGACACATTGCTCACAGCCCCTGGAGAGAAAGCAAAGCACAGGAACTGGACGTTAGTCCAGCAAACACAGTGGAGGACAAGCTGCAATCCTCACACACTGGTCAAAAAGGAGAGGCATGTGGGTCCCTATCCATAGAGAGGGGCTGGCAAGAGGCCTGATACCTGAGGGGCCATTCCTTGAGCAGACCATGGAGGCAGGTCAAAGGCTTAGCTACTCCTGAACTGTGACATTGCAAAAGCACATTTTGGGGAATTAGGAAATCCAGTGACTCAGGTGAAATGGGAGGGAGAATTAAACTCCCCTAGTGGGAGGAGAAGGCTGGGGAATTAAACGCTAACATTCAGGAGCAACAGCCTCTAATTCTTCTGGAAAAGGAGAATGTAAGAAACAAGAACTGGGCTACGCAACCTCAGGAGGGACAGGCTCAAAGATCCAAGGAGCCTGGAGGAAAGACAGGTTGTGGCTGCTGCAGATGGGGATAGGGGGGACAAGACTCTCTCCAAACCCTCACTCTTCTTGACCCTGCCCTGATTTTACGATCTATGAGCTAGTCTCACGTCTTGTGGGCAATTTTATACTTGCTAGAGCTAAGATGCCATGATCAGAGTATTACTTATTATTTTGGTACATGCGTGGAGGCAAAGAGGTGAGCATAAAGAAATGGGTTATTAAGGGCAGGTCGACATTACAGCCGGGATTGACGCTCTGAGATCAATCTAGCCATGGTCGATTTAGTGATACGATTTAGTAAACGTAGCCTAAGCTTGCTACAGTTCAAGGCCTTATATTAAGTTGAGGCTTTGCGAGAGTGGTTATGCTGAAGTCTAGGATTTACCTGAGGTTTAGGTAGGGATTCAGGGTTAAAGGTCTGGGATCCCCCACAGCTCTAGATCCTCAAACCTCTCCTGCCTCCCACTGACCCACCCAGCCTACTTCCTGGGTGCCCTTCCTCCACACTCCCCTCTCCTTCTTCCCATTACTCGCAGCCGGCACCACCTCCCGGCGCCTTGGGAGCTTCTTGTGTTCCCTCCTCATCCCTTATTACCTCCTCCCTCCCTGCAGCCTGCTAGTATATGGGAGATAAGGAAAAAAAGGGGGACAAAGAAACTTGTCAAAACTTGGATGATGAATAAAGGTATAAAGTTATTACTGCTCAGGTTCTTTATAGACCCCACAGCTTCTAATAACCCAGAGGACAGGACTTCTTACCCAGCGAGGTCACCGTCTCATAGTTCTCCTGCATGACATCCCTGTAGAGGGCTCTCTGAACAGGGTCCAGAAGAGCCCATTCCTCCCTAGTGAAATACACAGCCACCTCCTCGAAAGTCACCGGCCCCTGAAAAAGAAAGAGTCCAACACTCAGGACCTGCTGCCCCACTCACAACCTCACTGTTCATGGAACAGCAGCACCAGGTAAATGGAAGCTCCAGGAGGCACATGTTAACAGAGTCCCACCCCACCTGGCCTAGAGCAGCCAGGAGGAAGAGAGAACCTTTGTGTCTCCCAGCTGACAGATGGAAGCAGGGTCATCACATTTATCACATACCTACTAGCCAGAGCTTAATATAGGAGATGGGGCTGTCTCTGGAGCCTGCTGGTAGCTCCCTGGTAGGAATTCCAACACTCTCCAAATAAAATATATGGAAGAAAGGGGAACTCAATAGTAAAGAATAGAAGTTAGAAGGTCAGAATTGTAGAAAGTTGGCAAGGGAAGCTAACAGAAATCAATGATCAACCAATGAAAATAAGAAGGAAGTTTTTAAAAGGACAAAATTAATCCTAACAATGGTCCAGATAACTAGAGTTTTGAAAGACCTGCTGGAGGAGCGTGGTGGACTGTTAATGTTGATTTTAATTACGACTTGGAACTCTTGGGAAATTCCAGAAGACTGGAATAAAGCTAATGCTGTGCCAATATTTAAAAAGTATAAAAGAGATGACGCAGCTAATTACAAGTTTGTCAGTCTGAAATCGATACTGGGCAAGAGAATGGAGCAGCCAATACTGGATTTCACTAAGAAAGAAAGGAGAGTTGTTAAATTTAGAAGCCTTTTTAGAACAGGTTGTTCCAGGACAACTGGTTCTAAAAAAGCTTTTAAATTTAACAAAGGCTCAGGCAGTTGTCCACCCAGCCCCCAGCCCCAGCTCACACCCCCCCTCCTCTGAATGCTCCACCCTCCTTCTCCTCCCCATCCCCTGCTTCCCGCGAATGTTCGCGGGAAGCCTGAAACAAGCAGCAGGCAAGTAACCCAGGCCGGGGGTGTGGGGGAACGGCGCATGTGGCTCAGTCTGGCTCCACCAGAGCGGTTCCCCCTAGCCCCAGTTGAGCGCCCCAGCCGGGTCCCGTCTAAGCACCCCTGGTTCGGGCTGGTCCTGGCCGAGTGGCTCCGACCCGGCCCAGCTCCGGTCCCGCAGCACCGGTCCCGGCCGAGCAGCTCCAGCCCGGCTCGGGGAGTTGGATCCTGCGGCGCCAGTCGCGGTCCCAGTCCTGGCCCCAGGCAGTGTGGTAAGGGGGCAGGGAGGGAGTGTTTGGTGGGTTGTGGGCGCGTGGATAGGGGTCAGGGCAGTCAGAGGGCAGGGAACAAGGAAATTGAAGGGGGCATGGGTCCCAGGGGGCAGTCAGGAAGGAGCAGGGGTTGGATGAGTTGGTGGGGGGCAGTCAGGGACAGAGAGAAGGGGTGGTTGGATGAGGCAGAGGTTCTGAGGGGGCATCAAGAATGAGAGGAGGGGTTTGATGGGGCGGCAGGGGGCAGTCAGGGGACAGGGAAGGGGGGGATGTGACAGGGGTACCCAGAGTGTGTGTCAAGGAACACGGGGGGTTGGATGGGGCACGGCCCCCGGGGGGGGCATGAGCCCCTCGTGAGGTGAGGAGGAAGGAACCTGTTGTTAATATTTTGGTAGCTCATCACTGGCTCCCACCCTCCCATACATTTACTGCTTCTCTCCCTCCAAGCAGAACCCACCACCAGCTCTCTGAGAATCCCTTACCTGAGCCAGCTCCATTGCAGCCATTGCCTTCCCCCTGGGAGGATGGGATGATCTGGAGCAAAACGTGGACGTTATTCTGTAGCCTGCCAGGGTGAGAAGGGCAATGTGAGAGCATTCACACAGGGTTTCTGTCCTTTCCACATGTCGATTCCCCCCAGGATTTTCCCTGCTAATGGACATTCTAGGTTCTGCCACATTGGGAAGCACAGAGTGACCTTATTCCAGTACAGATCTAGCCCCCTCCTACCAGGGTGTAACCCTCTGACCCATAGTGAAACCCTCCCAGCAGCAGAGTCTCTCTGTTACACTTCTCAAGTTTGCGGGCGATACCAAGCTGGGAGGGGTTGCAAGGACTTTGGAGGATAGAACTGAAATTCAAAATCATCTGGACAAACTGGAGAAATGGTCTGAAGTAAATAGGATGAAATTCAATAACAAGAAATGCAAAGTACAGCGCTTAGGAAGGAACAATCATACAAAATGGGAAATAACTGCCAAGGAAGGAGTGCTGTGGAAACAGATCTGGGGGTAATAGTGGATCAGAAGCAGAATCTGAGTCAACAGAGTTATGCTTTTTTTGCAACAGTAAGTATCAATTGGGGATGTATTAGCAGGAGTATTGTAAACAAGATACGAGAAGTAATTCTGCCGTTCTACTCCGCACTGATTAGGTCTCAACTGGAATAGTGTTTCCAGTTCTGGGGGCCACATTTCAGGAAAGATGTGGACAAAATGGAGAAAGTCCAGAGAAGAGTAACAAAAATGAATAAAGGTCTAGAAAACATGGCCAATGAGGGAAGTTTGAAAAAACTGGGTTTGTTTAGTCTGGAGAAGACTCAGAGGGGACATGATCACAGTTTTCAAGTACATAACAGGTTGTTACAAGGATGCCAGAGAAAAATTGTTCTTCTTAATCGCTGAGGATAGGACAAGAAGCAATGGATTTCAATTACAGCAAGGGCAGTTTAGGATAGAGATTAGGAAAAAAACTTCCTAACTGTCAGAGTGGTTAAGCACTGGAATAAATTGTCTAGGGAGGTTGTGGAATCTCCATCACTGGGGATATTTAAGAGCAGGCTGGACAAACACCTGTCAGGGATTGTCTAGATAATATTGAGTCCTGCCTTGAGCACAGGGGACTGGCCTAGATGACCTCTCGAGGTCCCTTCCAGTTCTATAATTCTATGAACCAAAGGCCAGAGAAGAGCAGAATCAAAGGAGTCACTCTGGGGAATTCTCCCTGTCACTGTTCCCAAGACAGCTCTCTCAGGTTTACAAAGCTGTTTGATGCTCCAGCCTTTATACAGTCTCTCCTGGCAGTGCCCCTTTCATGGGCTGGGCCTAGTTTTAGCTTTTGAGAAGCGTGACCCCTGGGGCTCTGAGACTGGGCCTTCTTGCTTCAGCATATCTTGTTTCTTTCTGTGGCCCCCCAGCGAGTCCAAATGAATAGATACTCCTGACAGAGACTGTGAACATGAGAACGTCAGAGCTGCCCACTGCATCAGACCAATGGTCCATCTAGCTCAGTGGCCAATGCCAGGTGCTTCAGAGGGAATGAACAGAACAGGTAATCATCAAATGATCCACCCCGTCACCCATTCCCCGCTTCTGGCAAACAGAGGCTAGAGACACCATCCCTGCCCATCCTGCCTGTGACACTGGCAGATGAGGAGTTAGTTCTTGCAAAAGCCCCCATGTCTTCATTGAACAGGGACAAAAACATAGCTGGAATCAGTCTGACTCACCCGTGTTAGTATTAGGAACTAGGATTATAAGAATGTGTTTACACTTTATTGAATGCTTGTGAGTTGCTGCCTGGGTTAATATCTGACTAGTTGCATTGTGAGCCTCTGTGGCTCTGTAAATTACCAGACAGGAGAGAGACTTTACCTAGGTGAAGTGCTGACTGGCAACCGAATGCATTACATCCTGCCTGGCAGGAAAGGTCCATCAACACCAGAGAGACTATTATGGGATGTTAAAGACGACAAAAGACTGTTGTTGTGCTCTTGACTTCCCGTTAGCTCAGTTTGCAGCTCACAGCACATGGCAGGAAGGGGATAAAAAAACCCATACAGAAGGAACTGATTATCTGTATGTTGCTTGGACTCTGGGGAGCAAAGATTCTAGGCATAAGCAAGAGATCCCGAGCTGATTAGCCTGGTTTAGTGCTAAGGAAGATATAGGGCTTGCTTATTATAGAGGCTTCTATTACCTTTTGAAATTTAAGACTGTAACTTGTCTCCATCTATAGGATTACCTGTTTTAACTTTGTAAACAACTCTCGTTTCCTTTTAAATAAGTCTTAATACAGGTTATTACAGGACTGGCTACAAGTATTGTCTTTGCTGTGAGATCTAAGATTCAACTGATCTCCGTAAGAGACTGGTCCTTTGGGACAAGGTCAGGCGTGACAAAGCCCTGGCTGGGATGATTTAGTTGAGGCTTGGTCCTGCTTTGAGCGCGTGGTTGGACTAGATACCTCCTGAGGTTCCTTCCAGCCCTGATACTCTATGATTCTATGACTGGCAGTAACCTGAACATTGCTGTGATTCGTGGGCTAAGGCAACAGTTCTCAACTAGGGGTCCTGGGGCCACTAGGGGCCACTAGCAGGTTTCAGGGTGGGCGCCAAGCAAGACCAGTATTAGACTCACTGAGGCCCAGGGGAGAAAGCTTAAGTCCCAGCGCATGGGGCTGAAGTCCAGGGCCTGAGCCCCACCACCCGGGGCTGAAGCCAAAGCCTAAGCAATGTAGATTAGTGGGGCGCCTGAGGCATGTCACCCCAAGAGAGGAAGAAAGTGCTCAGAGGACTCAGCCAGAAGGTTGAGCTCTGACACACTACTGGCTTAGAGGGTCTCTGCCAGTCAGGAAGGGCTAGCAGCGAGGGAAAACTGGCAACTGATGGTTGGAGGTGTGAAGAGGTTTGGGGTATGGTGGGGGAAGAAGCATCTGGGACTGGATAACCGGGGGCTGGGCAGTCTCCATAGGGGACACTTGCTCCTCCTGTGCCCTTTCCACATCCTCTTGTGAGTAGAGAATGACCACCCTGTCCCCACCCCCAGAGGCAGCCGTGTCTCAGGACTCTCCCAAGTTCCACCCACTAACTCTCTTCCCATTTGGGGTAGAGCTCGGGGCAACAAATTACCACCAAGATGAACCCAGCTGAATGCTGTTTGTTCTGGTGCTACAGGGGCCTCTGGTGGGTGAAAGGCAGAACTGTAGCACTTCTCAGGCAGAATGTATCTTCTTCATGCCAAAAAAAAAGAAATTCTGAGCTGGACGTGAATTCTGTGCATACGCAGTGGTGCAGAATTCCCACATGAGTAACTCACACCTGACACAAACATAACCTGCTCACTCCCGTCTCTTCTCCCTATGGGTCGAGTCCCAGAGCTGCTGCTGTCATTAATGCACAAAGGCTTTCACTCCTGTTAGTGCTGGCAAGACCCAATCCAGTTACAGGACTGAACCCTTATTTTCCTAGCACCAGGGACAGTCTCAGCTGAGGGGGAGGTGAGATGGGGAGAGAGTACAAAGGGGAAAGTTGTTGTACCCATGTTGGTCTCATGATAGCAAATAGGTATTTTTAATTAGTTGTAAAAAAATTACCTCACCCACCTTGTCTCTCCAAGAGATCTGAAAGTGGCAAAGGAGACAAACAGGAAGACAGAGCTCAGGACCCTAAACCAAACATTTCAAACTCCTGGAAGAAACTACATTTCCCTTCTACCCCTGGGTATGTTTGGATCCTATATGAGGGACCACCCCATTCCCCTCACAGCAGCAAAGGGAGACTGCAGCCAGCCCCAGATGGTCCTTCCCAATCCTGGCATGTTTGTTGTGACAGTTTGTGTGTGGCGGGTGCACGGGCTGGGTACAGCTGGACCCATCTGCAGATTGGAAAGTCAGGGCAACTCTAGCACAGCTTGGGGGCTGTGGGCAAAGGGAGCAGTTCTGGAGCTGGGTCTCTGTCCTCTCAAGATCCCATGGCACATGGCTCTGGCAGCATCAAGTGGGTCCATCACTGCAGGGGAAGATTGGGGAACTGTCTGAGATCAGGGTGAGAACTGGAGGGGAGGGTCCATGCTCAAGAATGGGGGATGGAATTCACTTCCCCACCCCTCTGCAGAGCTCAGCAACTAGGGATTTATCCAGTGAAGTGAATTTCACTCTGGGTGACTTTGAGTCAGCCACGGAAAGATCCTTGGGCCTTAGGTTCCACACTGGCCACAGGAGTTTACTAGTTCTCCCTCCCCAGACGGCCGGGGGCAGCCAGGGATAATTAGTGGGTTATGGGAATTAGAAGATGAAAATTCACTAAGAACAATGATATTTCTGTGTTTATTATTAAATCCCCAGACTCCCACCAATCCCCATCCTCCTTCCGATGAGCTATAAATATCTAAAGGACTCAGCTACTGATCCTGCAGCCAGTTCCTGCCCTTCCCCACTTTCTAAAGCAGCACTTTTAACACCAGGGCAGGGAAACATGTAAATACTTTGAACCAAATTCCAGAAGCTGCTGAGCATGGAGAAGTGAAAATGAAACCAAGGTTCCATCTCTCCAAGGACCTTGCCCCTAGTGCAAAATAACAGACACTCCCCAGAAATCTGAAATGGCCACTTCATAACTGACAAAACGTTAATAATCTGTTCATTTCTGGGAATTACCAACAAGAGAAACAACCCAGTTACGGTGATATCCTGAGGAAAAGATCTCATGTGTCTTTAGATCATACCCATTTGTAACCTGGAACTTTATACACTAAAATGCCTAATTCATAGCCCTACGGTGATTACCTGGCATCACTACAGGGCAGAATTAAGGTTGGGTCCCTTAGCTGTGAATTTCCATCCCCTAACATATTGCAATTGCGGTTAAATGGGTTTGACAAAATTCATTTTGTCTATTTCTTTCTTTTAATTTCAACAGATAGTGATATTTATTTTTAAGCCCTTTTTTCAATGTTTACAATTTCAATGTTCAGAGTTGTGGGAAGTTATGGGAGTCCTCTGACAACAATTATTTAATTATAGTAACCGCTGAGATTCCAAAAGCCAAATCATATAACTCTTCAAAGAGGAATTGTCAATGTCACACCCAAAATATACAGTGTAAATATCCTTAAATCAAACTCCACTTTTTCCAGAAGCATTTCTGTATATTACTTATACAAATATTTTTTCATGTGTGTCTGTGCACAGTGAAATCAGCATTTGCTGCAATTTATTCATAAAAATCTAATCATTTCAAACATAATTTTAAGTAATGAAGTACTTGAATTCTTTCACTTCCTAGACTCGAATGTTTCATTTCAGGATAATTACTCCCTCCCTGTGATGTATTTTTCTCTCAGTACCATAACCCTCTTGTGATGTAGCTCTTGTCTGGGTTCTCTCCTGAGGCCAGTGGCATTATGATCAGAAGGTGACACACTGACATATGAGCAGAGACACATGGAGGCGGGTGGAGGACGAGGTAACATGGAGCCTACCAGGGTTAAACATGGCCCTAAGAACAAACACCCTCTCAGCCTCTCCTCTCTCCCCCCTCCCAGAGTCAGTAACTGGGATAAATCGTTCCTTGAAATCTAAATAGCCCCAGTTTGAGAGACTGTGATTAACGCAGGTACCTTAGGGGCCGCTGCATCAACCCCCTGCCTGGATGAGGAGGATGAAGAATAGCAGTAAAAATGGGTTAGGCTGGGAGAGGGCACAGTTGATGTGAGACTGGGAGCCAAGTTGACCAAGAGGTCAGAACTCATAGAGGGTTTAGAAGAAGTCAACAGGACTGGGTAGAGACATTTCAGTGTATTTTCCCCATTAACCAGTCTGCCATGTATTTAATTTAGAAACTTTTCATTCTCATCTAAACACCTTGGAGCTAAGCTGGGTTGATGCATTTCCACTTACAGTGGTACAGTTTTAATTAGGTGTTTAATCAGATGCTCATGCAACACGAAGCAGTGAATAATGGGTGTGCTTTCATTCATTAACTTGACTGTGCTGGGCATCACTTTTAAAAAAAGATGGTGTGAGGAGTGTCAAAATTTTAGGCATTAAGAAATGGTACGTAGGTGTTAGTTCCTTTCTCATGCGTTTCTCTCCTTATTTTAATGGCAGTTTTGAATTAGTATTAATACAATGTTCTTTTAACAGCAGTAGGGTCCTTTTGTATAATTGTTTGCAAGATTTCAATGGATATTGCGAACCAACCGTCTTAACCTTTTATTTTGAGATTCCAAAATACAACCCAGCGCACCTCTCCTGAACGACTGCAAGCCCTGGCCGGTGACATGTTCCTTAGAGAGCAAACACCTGATGAGCCTTTTCACCCTAAAAGCGCACATTTGGCTCTTTGACATTGCTTTATTCGCCCCGCCAGAAAATGCTAAAGGGAACCCAGTCATTACACCCGACCGTCACTAGGTACAGTTCTACCAGCTATGGACCAACATTCAAATGGTTCTGTTTGTTTATCTTTCATTCAGCATTGCAATTCTAAGATCCTATTTAAAAACTGGAAGTGAAATCACTGAAGCAAGTTAAGAAGAGAGCGGCATCGGGCATAGGTGGGGGTAAAACAACAAATGGAAAGAACCGACTATGCAAAAAGGAACATAGCAAACTATCAGAGCCCCAGACCTCCGTCCAACTGAACCCACCCCAGCCAGGCATATTTAGCTGGATCTCTGAAAAATTGCCCAGCCCGTCTGGCAGTGAACGCTGCGTGTTACAGACAGAGCTACAGTGTATGCGTCTGCTCTGCTGACGTGCTGCTTGGGTACGGAATGCACCACGGCCACAGGGAGCAGAGACATGGACTCCTACAAAACACATTCCCAGATACAACTCCAATGCCGCATCTCCCCCACCTCCCCACTGTCTGCCATCCCCTCCCCTACCTCCACATGGCCATTCTCAGCCTATTGCTAACTCCCAGCCTTCAGCACTATAAATGAATAAAACATGGTGTTACAAAAGGTGGACTGTGCCACAGAAACCTGATCTGGACGTGAGTGAGGTTCTTGATACAGTTCCACATGGGAAACTATTTGTTAAATTGGAGAAAATGGGGATCAATATGAGAACCGAAAGGTCAATAAAGAATTGGTTAAAGGGGAGTCTACAAGGGGATCATATTGAATGGTGAATTGTCAGGCTGGAGGGAGTTACTAGTGGAGTTCCTCAGATCAGCCTTGGGACCAATCTTACTCAACACTTTTATTAGTGATCTTGGCACAAGAAGTGGGACTGGGACACAAAGCCGAGAGGGATTGCCAATATGGAGGAGGACAGGAAAATCATACAAGAACATCTGCATGTCCTTGAAAGCTGGAGTAATAGAAATGGGATGAAAATGAACAGTGCACAAATTCTAGTTGTTAGTCCCCAAGTGTATAATTTTGCAATAAGCTGGGGATTTGTCAATTGGAAGTGACAGAGGAGACTGGTTGATCAAAGGATAATTATGAGCTGCCAATGTGATGCAGTCATGAAATAGGTTAATGCAGTCCTAGGATACATCAGGTGAGGTATTTCCAGCAGACACATGAAAGGTTTAGTACTGTTATAAAAGGCACTGATGAGACCTCATCTGAAATACACCTCTACCTTCTGCCCTTAATGTCTCTGAGTCTATAAACTGTGCTTTGTGTTGCACAGACACTGATGGAGATCAGGGCCCCATCGTGCAGCACATGGCAGAGAACCTGACTGAGATCAGCACCCCCATTCTGCCGGGCACTGCACAGACAGAGAGGGACAGTCCATGCCCCAAAGAGATCACAATCCAAAGAGACAATGGGTAGGAGGAAAACAGGGAGGGGCTGTGACTTCCCCAAGGTCACCAAGCAGGTCAGGGACACAGCCAGGAACATACCACGTTAACGCCAGAGCCACATAACCCGCAGCTTGGAAAGGTCCCCACACCTCATTGTATTAGGCTGCAGGAAGAGGTGGTTTGTCCACGGATGCACAGGCTGTCTTGGCAGGGCAGCTGAGCTGCGGTCCCTGCACACAGCTGGGTGTGTGTGTCATGAGTCAGGAGAAGTCAGTGTCCAGTCCTGTGGGGTTGTGCTCCTCGCTCATACCTCCAGCACTCACTGCTGCCCCTCCCTTACCAGCTGCACTGGTCAGCCAGCCCCAGGACTCTATGAGGTCACTGTCCCTCCCACTCCACCACTTCAAACCTGCAAACAGGGACATGGTGCACCAGTGCCAGAGTGCACTAGTGTAAAGTCTGTCTGTACTAAGGGTTTGCGACAGTGCCTAAAACGCCAGTATGGCAGAGACCTTCAGTGCCCAGAACAACAGGACGGTGGCACTAGAACTGGGATCTAGTTTTAGCTCTGTCACAGACCTTGCACACATCAATGTTTCTCCTCTCAGCTTTAGTCTCTTTACCCAGCTGCCCACTCACTGGGGTCTCCTCTCTCTCCACAGCTGCTCACCACTAAAATCTGTGTGCGTGTCACCAGAGCTGAGGTACTTCAGCTCTGGAATAGTCTTACAAGGGGGGCTGTGGAGTCTCTTTTCCTGCAAGTCTTTAAGAGCAGGTAAGACAAACCTCTGTCAGAGATAATCAACATATAATTGGCCCTGCCTCAGCAGAGACAGCTGGACTTGATGACATCTTGAGGTCCTATCTAGTCCTACATTTCAAGGATGCTATGCGATATATATGTATAAAACAACATACAGAGAAAAACCGCACAACATGATGATGTCAAGCCATTCAAAAAACAACAACAAAACAAAAAACTACATTGCATAGCATAAAATGACACAATACTAAGGAGAAGAAAGCAACACAATGCAAACTAACACATCTTAGGACAAAAGTACACAATGCAAAATAGCTCAACTCAAACCAACACAACATAGACACTAAACAAGCTCATAGACTCATAGACTTTAGGGTCAGAAGGGACCAATATGATCATCTGAGGCAAAACAATGCACCATAAAACTATGCAACACAACATGGTGCAATCACAGTTAGAAAATGCAACATGCAAAACAGCTCAGCATAGAACAGGACACAGCACAAAAGAGAATTATTTCAATGCAGGCCTGGAAGGGATCTTGAGAGGGCGTCTACTCCAGCCTCCTGTGCTGAGGCAGAACCAAGTATCCCTAGACATTCCCAGACTGGTGAATCTCTAACCTGGTCTTAAAAACCTCCAGTGAAGGGAATTCCACAGTCTCCCTTGGAAGCCAATGCAAGGCAGATACAGGCCAGAGCAATGCTGAACACACATGCTGGGCTTGTGGATAAGGGAAGAGGCAAGAACTGAAACAATCTGGGTTCAGTTCCCAGTTTTGCCACAAATTCTCCATGCAAACTTGAGCAAATCACTTCAGCTTTCTAAGCTTCAGTTTCCCCATCTGTAAAATGGAGAGTCGCCTCCCACCATTGCCCTATTTAGTCTTTGTGCCTTTTTTGACAAGGCCTCTCTGTCCCTGTGGGCATGTCTACACTGCAGTCAGACACCGGCGGCTGGCCTGTGCCTGCTGACTTGGGCTCACACGGCTCAGTCTGCAGGGCTGTTTAATTGCAGTGTCAATGTTCAGGCTGGGGCTGCAGCCCAAGGTCTGGCACCTTCCCACCTCGCAGGGTCCTACAGCCTGGCTCTAGCCTGAGCCCAGACATCTACACTGCAATTAAACAGCCCCTTTGCCTGAGCCCTGTGAGCCTGAGTCAGCTGGCATGGGCCAGCTGGGGGGGTTTAACAGCAGGGTAGAGGTACTCTTGGTGTCTTTTCCGCACCTATCACAATGGGGACCCTGATCTTGGTCAGCGTCTGTGCAGAGCCCTGCACAACAGGAAGCCTGATCTCAGTTGGGGACTATGCAACTCCTAGCATTACAGGATCCCTGATTTTGTTTAGGGCCCCTGCAGAAACTGGCTAAATGTGGGGGCAGGATCTCTGTCAGGGCCTGTGCAGTGCACAGTACAGTGTTGGGGTGTGATGTTTGTTAGGGTCAGTACCATGCCAGGCCCAACGGGGACAAACGTCTCAGTCGAGGTCTCTGAAGTGCCCAGAACAATGGAGGCAGCTGTTTGGGTCACAGCCCGGTCTCACCCCCCAGCCCCGCCCAGCCCCACGCAGGGACCCGAGTGGGGCCAGGCCCCTCCCCCCGCCAGGTCCCGCGGGGCCCCAGGGCAGATCCTGGCCAGGCCCGGGGGGTGCTGGGCTCCTGCGGGGACAGCAGCTCCGAGCCCCCAGCGGGCGCTAATCCCCCCCGAGCAGATCCCGGCGCTGCGAGATGCCGGGTCCCCCCCCCGGACACTGGGGCAGAGTCACCACCCGGCCCGGCTTCCCCCCGGGGCTCGCTCCGGGACCTGGAGCTGCAGCTCCGCAGCGGGGCGGGCAGAGCCCGGGGCGGCCCCAGGGTGGCTCCAGCAGGGCAGGGCCCGGGCCGGGCGCGGGGGGGTTAATGAAGGGCTCTCCCGCCGCGATCTGCGCATGCCCAGAGCCCCCACGGCACAAACCCTTCTCCGGCCCCGGGAGAGGCTCCAACGGCCCCGCGCGAGCCAGATCCACAGCCCTCCCCAACGTCACTTCCTGTGCAGGGAGAGTCGGGAACTACATCTCCCAGCCTGCACCGGGGCTAGGCAGACCGTCTCCCCGCCCCTTCTCCTTTTCCCCTGCTGAGAAACCGCCCCCCCCCCGGCCTTTTCCCGGGGAGCGGTTTAATACAGCGGCAGCGCTGGGAGGGCTTGTGACCTCTAAACAACCGCCAATCCCCAGCCCTGATCCCCCTCCAGCGCACCCCAAACTCCAAGCTCCCCCCATCCCTGACCCCCCCAGCGCACCCCAAACTCCCAGCTCCCCCCCAGCCCTGACCCGCCCAGCGCACCTCAAACTCCCAGCTCCCCCCCAGCCCTGACCCGCCCAGCGCACCCCAAACTCCCAGCTCCCCCCAGCTGTGCCCTGGTGAGCGGTGCCCAGGGGATTTAGAGGCCGGGGGGGTCAGGGCTGGGAAGAGCTGGGAGTTTGGGGTGCGCTGGGAGGTTAGGGCTGGGGGGGAGCGGCTGGGGATGGGGCGAGCTGGGGATTTTTGAAAGCAGGGTAGCGATATCTTTGGTGTCTTTTCTGCAGCTGTCACAATGGGGACCCTGATCATGGTCAGTGTCTGTGCAGAGCCCTGCACAACAGGAAGCCTGATCTCATTTGGGGACTCTGCAGCTCCCAGCATTACAGGAGCTCTGATTTTGTTTAGGGCTCCTGCAGCAACTGGCAAAATGTGGGGGCAGGATCTCTGTCAGGGTCTGTGCAGTGCACAGTACAGTGGTGGGGTGTGATCTTTGTTAGGGTCAGTGCAATGCCAGGCCCAATGGGGACACAGATCTCAGTCAAGGTCTCTGAAGTGCTCAGAACAATGGAGGCAGCGGTTTGGGTCACAGTCGTGCGCTGCCTGGCACAAGGGGGGCTGTGATCTCAGTGCAGGTCTCAGTTTTATCTGGCACAACAGTGGGGTCTGATCTCACCTGGGGTCTCTTCAGTGCCTGGCAGAATAGGGCCACGCTCAGTACGATAGGAGCCCTGATCTCAGTCACACACCTGGAGAGAAAAGTGGGAAGATTTTCGAGAATTCAATATCAGTATTTCAGAACTGAGGAGAAAATGGGGCACAAACTAAATATTTGCCAATATAAGGGACAAGCATCAACATGTGGGGAGATTTTATGTCACCATTCAACAGTTCAAGAGAAAAGAGGGGAAATTGGAGGGGATTATACAGGGATATTGAATCAACAACAGGATGGGACGGACTCTTCTTGCCTCACACTCAGAGGGCCAGGAGGGAGCCCTGGGTGATGTCTTTTCACAGGGGAAAGGAGCGGGGCTGGAGGCAGAAGGTCGCTGGCTGTGGGGAGGGGCTGGCAATGGGGTCTGGGAATGTGACAAGCAGGTGATGTGGGGGGGAAGGAGTAGCTAGACTAGGAAACCTGGGGCTGGGCCATCCCCATGGGGGACACTTGCTCCTCCCTCCCCTTCCTGGCCCTTCCCACGCCCTGTTGCCAGCAGAGAGGGGGCCCCCAGCCCAGCCCAGAGGTGTCCCTGTCTCAGGGCCCCCCCAGCCTCTGCCCAGCTCAGAAATCACTCGGGGGAACCATTTCCCACCCACACAAGGACAAATCCCTGCAGGTGAAAATGGGGGAAACACCCCAAACCTGAGATCTGAACTGGCCATTGGCGAAGGGCAGAGAAAATGGGGCACAATGGGGGGAGGGGAACAGGGAACTTCTCAGGGTTTGGGGGAGGGGGGGTCACCCTGGGCGCTGCTCGTTGCTCTCTAGGGAGAAAGGGGGCAGGACGGGAGAGGAGGGGGGTCCCCACGGGGGGGGCAGCGGTAAATCCGAGGGGATCTCAGCCCCCCCTTTCTCTCCCCGCTCCTCGGGGGTCACCTGCTCTCTCCCCCCCCCCCCCGGCCATGTCCGGGCTGCACAGACATTTCCCCCCCGCCCCTTTCCCAGCCCCCGCCCGGCCCCACAGGGGGGTTAATGCGGGACTCTCCCCCTCCCCGATCTGCGCATGCCCAGAGCCCAACGGCACAAACCCTTCTCCGGCCCCGGGAGAGGCTCCAACGGCCCCGCGCGAGCCAGGCAGAGCCGGAGCGGCCCGCGCTCGCTGGCAACCCAGCTCCAGCTCCAGCTCCAGCTCCACCTCCCCTCCTCACGTCACTTCCGGCCCAGGGAGAGTCAGGAACTACATCTCCCAGCCTGCCCCGGGGGCGCTTCCGCTCCCTCCAGCCCAGGGAAGGGAGGTCCCCGGGGCCAGCCTGACCCTCCCCCCCACAGCTCATCCTGTGCCCCGGCCCCGGCCCCACCTCCTCTGCCAGCCGGTGCCTCTGAGGCCGCCCCCAGCCGCCTTTTCCCGGGGGGCTTGAGAGACCCACGTATTAACTGCTCCCCCCGGCAGGAGCGTGTACGCCCCACTCGTGTCCCCGCGCGCCGCTACCCTCACCACTCTGCCCCGCGGGCTGCGCTCCCGGCCCCAGAGTCTGCTCCAGCTCTGCAGCCTGCGGGGCAGAGACACGCGTGGGTGGACACGATCCTGCACGCCGGCCCCTCCCGGGCTCCGCGCCGCCCGGGATACTCGCCCTCCGCAGCCCCGAACCAGGTAGCCGGCCGGCCCCTCCCGGCAGGAGCGTGTCCTCCGCACGCGTGTCGCTGCCCCGCGGAGTGAAGAGCTGGAGCAGATCCCGGGGCCGGGAGCGCAGGCCGCGGGGCGGGGACACGCGTGGGGCGGACACGCTCCTGCCGGGGGGGGTGTTATTACGTGTGGGCCACAAACCCTCCCAGCTCTGCCGCTCCCCGGGAAGAGGCGGGGGCGGGTCAAGAGGCCCCGGCTGGGAGAGGGGGCGGGGCCGGGCACAGGATGAGCGGTGCGGGGAGGGTCAGGCTGGCCCCGGGGATCTCCCTCCCCTCGGCTAGAAAAAGCGGAAGCGCCCCCGGGGCAGGCTGGGAGATGTAGTTCCTGACTCTACCTGGACCGGAAGTGACGTTAGGTGGGAGAGAACAAGCCGAGGTGCAAACGCGCGCGGGACGCTCCGGCTCTGCCTGGCTCGCGCGGGGCCGTTGGAGCCTCTCCCGGGGCCGGAGAAGGGTTTGTGCCGTTGGGCTCTGGGCATGCGCAGATCGGGGCGGAGGAGAATCCCGCATTAACCCCCCGTGGGGCCGGGCGGGGGCTGGGAAAGGGGCGGGGGGGAAATGTCTGTGCAGCCCGGACATGGCCGGAGGGGGAGGGGAGAAGAGCAGGTGACCCCCGAGGAGCGGGGAGAGAAAGGGGGGGGCTGAGATCCCCTCGGATTTACCGCTGCCCCCCCCCGTGGGGACCCCCCTCCTCTCCCGTCCTGCCCCCTTTCTCCCTAGAGAGCAACGAGCAGCTCCCAGGGTGACCCCCCCTCCCCCAAACCCCTGAGAAGTTCCCTGTTCCCCTCCCCCCATTGTGCCCCATTTTCTCTGCCCTTCGCCAATGGCCAGTTCAGATCTCAGGTTTGGGGTGTTTCCCCCATTTTCACCTGCAGGGATTTGTCCTTGTGCGGGTGGGAAATGGTTCCCCCGAGTGATTTCTGAGCTGGGCAGAGACTGGGGGGGCCCTGAGACATTGACACCTCTGGGCTGGGCTGGGGGGCCCCTCTCTGCTGGCAATAGGGCGGGGGAAGGGGAGGGAGGAGCAGGTGTCCCCCATTGAGATGGCCAAGCCCCAAATTTTCTAGTCCAGCTACTCCTCTCCCTCCCACCCATCACTAGCTAGTCACATTCCCAGACCCCACTGCCAGCCCCTCCCCACAGCCAGCGACCTTCTGACTCCAGCCCCGCTCCTTTCCCCTGTGAAAAGACATCACCCAGGGCTCCCTCCTGGCCCTGTGAGTGTGAGGCAAGAAGAATCCGTCCCATCCTGTTGATTCAATATCCCTGTATAATCCCCTCCAATTTCCCCTCTTTTCTCTTGAACTGTTGAATGGTGACATAAAATCTCCACACATATTGATGCTTGTCCCTTCTATTGGCAAATATTTAGTTTGTGCCCCATTTTCTCCTCAGTTCTGAAATACTGATATTGAATTCTCGAAAATCTTCCCACTTTTCTTTTCAGGTGTGTAACTGAGATCAGGGCTCTTATCATACTGAGCGTGGCCCTGTTCTGCCAGGTGCTGAAGAGACCCCGAGATCTGGGCCTTGTTCTGCCAGGCGCTGCGGAGACCCCAACTGAGATCTGGACCCTGTTCTGCCAGGCACTGAAGACACCCAAGGTGAGATCAGACCCCACTGTTGTGCCAGATAAAACTGAGACCTGCACCGAAATCACAGTCCCCCTTGTGCCAGGCAGCGCACGACTGTGACCCAAACCGCTGCCTCCATTGTTGTGAGCACTTCAGAGACCTCGACTGAGATCTATATCCCTGTTGGGCCTGGCATGGCACTGACCCTAACAAAGATCACACCCCACCACTGTACTGTGCACTGCACAGACCCTGACAGATCCTGCCCCCACATTTTGCCATTTGCTGCAGAGGCCCTAAACAAAATCAGGGCTCCTGTAATGCTGGGAGTTGCAGAGTCCCCAACTGAGATCAGGCTTCCTGTTGTGCAGGGCTCTGCACAAACACTGACCAAAATCAGGGTTCCCATTGTGATAAGTGCAGAAAAGACACCAAGGGTATCTCTACACTGCCATTAAAACCCCCAGCTGGCCCATGCCAGCCGACTCAGGCTCACGTTGCTCAGGCGAAGGGGCTGTTTAATTGCAGTATAGATGTCCTGTCTTGGGCTAGAGCCAGGCTGTAGGACCCTGCGAGGTGGGAGGGTGCCAGACCTTGGGCTGCAGCCCAAGCCAGAACATCAACACCACAATTAAACACCCTGCAGCCTGAGCCATGTGAGCCCAAGTCAGTGGGCACAGGCCAGCCGCCGGTGTCTGACTGCAGTGTAGACATGCCCACAATGATAGACCTTGCCACAAAAAGCTCAAAGGCTAAATAGGCCAATGCTCGGAGGTGACTCTCCATTTTACAGATGAGGAAACTGAAGATCAGAGAGCTGAAGTAATTTGCTCAAGTTTGCATGGAGAATCTGGGACAAAACTTGGAACTGAACCCAGATTGTTTCAGGTCTTCCCTCTCCCCTTATCCACAAGCCCAGCATGTGTGTGTACAGTGTTGTTCTGGTCTGTGTTTGCCTTGCATTGGCTTCCAAGGGAGGCTGTGGAATTTTCATCACTGGAGATTTTTAAGACCAGGTTAGAGATCCACCAGTCTGGGAATGTCTAGGGATACTTGGTTCTGCCTCATCACAGGATGCTGGAGTAGACGACCTCTCAAGATGCCTTCCAGGTCTACACTGAAATAATTCTCTCTTGTGCTGTGTCCTGTTCTATGCTGAGCTATTTTGCATGGTGCCTTTTGGAACTATGATGCACCATGTTGTGTTGCATAGTTTTATGATGCGTTGTTTTGCCTTAGCTTGTTTGGTGTCTGTGTTATCTTGGTTTGCGTTGTTATTTTGCATTGTGTACTTTTGTCCTAAGGTGTGTTAGTTTGCATTGTGTTGCTTTCTTCTCCTTAGTATTGTGTCATTTTATGCTATGCAGTGTAGTTTTTTGTTTTGTTGTTGTTGTTGTTGTTTTTTTGAATGGCCTGACATCATGTTGTTGTGTGGTTTTTTTTTTGTATGTTGTTTTATATGTATATATAGCATAACATCCTTGAAATGTAGGGCTAGATAGGACCTCAAGATGTCATCAAGTCCAGCTCTCTCTGCTGAGGCAGGACCAAGTATATATAGATTATCTCTGACAGAGGTTTGTCCTACCAGTTCTTAAAAACTTCCAGGGAAAGAGACTCCACAGCCCCCCTTGTAAGACTATTCCAGAGCTGAACTTGCTCAGCTCTGGTGACATACACACATATTTTAGTGGTGAGGAGCTCTGGAGAGAGGAGAGACCCCAGTGAGTGGGCAGCTGGGTAAAGAGACTAAAGTTGGGAGGAGAAACATTGATGTGTGCAAGGTCTGTGACAAAGCTAGAACTAGATCCCAGTTCTAGTGCCACCGTCCTGCTGTTTTGGGTAGTGAAGGTCTCTGCCCCACTGGTGTTTTAGGCACTGGTGCAAACCCTTAGTACAGACAGACTTTACACTAGTGCACTCTGGCACTGGTGCACCATGTCCCTGTTTGCAGGTTTGAAGTGGTGGAGTGGGAGGGACAGTGACCTCATAGAGTCCTGGGGCTGGCTGACCAGTGCAGCTGGTAAGGGAGGGGCAGCAGTGAGTGCTGGAGGTATGAGCCAGGAACACAACCCCACAGGACTGGACACTGACTTCTCCTGACCCATGACACACACACCCAGCTGTGTGCAGGGACCACAGCTGAGCTACCCTGCCAAGACAGCCTGTGCGTCCCTGGACAAACCACCTCTTCCTGCAGCTTAATACAATGGGGTGTGGGGACCTTTCCAAGCTGCGGGTGATGTGGCTTTGGCGTTAACAGGGTCTGTTCCTGGCTCTGTCCCTGACCTGCTCGGTGACCTTGGGGAAGTTACAGCCCCTCTCTGTTTTCCTTCTACCCATTGTCTCCTTGGATTGTGATCTCTTTGGGGCAAGGACTGTCCCTCTCAGTCTGTGCAGTGCCCAGCAGAATGGAGGTGCTGGTCTCAGTCAGGTTCTCTGCCATGTGCTGCACGATGGGGCCCTGATCTGCATCAGTGTCTGTGCAACACAAAGCACAGTTTATAGACTCAGAGACTTTAAGGGCAGAAGGTAGAGGTGTATTTCAGATGAGGTCTCATCGGTGCCTTTTATAACAGTACTAACCCTTTCATGTGTCTGCTGGAAATACCTCACCTGATGCATACTAGGACTGCATTAACCTATTTCACGGCTGCATCACGTTGACAGCTCATAATTATCCTGTGATCAACCAATACACCCAGGTCTTTCTCCTCCTCTGTCACTTCCAATCGATAAATCCCCAGTTTATTGCAAAATTATACACTCGGGGACTAACAACTATAATTTGTGCACTATTCATTTTCATCCCATTTCTATTACTCCAGCTTTCAAGGACATGTAGATTTTCTTGTATGATTTTCCTGTCCTCCTCCATATTGGCAATCCCTCCCAGTTTTGTGTCCCAGTCCCACTTCTTGTGCCAAGATCACTAATAAAAGTGTTGCGTAAGATTGGTCTCAAGACTGATCTGAGGAACTCCACTAGTAACTCACTCCAGCCTGACAACTCACCGTTCAATATGACCCTCTTGTAGACTCTCCTTGAACCAATTCTTTATTGACTTTCGGTTCTCATATTAATCCCCATCTTCTCCAATTTAATGAATAGTTTCCCATGTGGAACTGTATCAAAAACCTTACTGACATCCAGATCCGGTTTCTGTGGCACGATCTACCTTTTGTAACACCGCGTTTTATTTATTTATTTATAGTGCTGAAGGCTGGGAGGAAGTGTTAGCAATAGGCTGAGAATGGCCATGTGGAGGTAGGGGAGGGGATGGCAGACAGTAGGGAGGTGAGGAGGGGGTGCAGCACTGAAGGTGTGTCTGGGTATGTGTTTTGTAGGAGTCCATGTCTCTGCTCCCTGTGGCCGTGGTGCGTTCCGTACCAAAGCAGCATGTCAGCAGAGCAGATGCACACAGCGTAGCTCTCCCTGAAACATGCAGCATTCACTGCCAGATGGGCTGGGCGATTTTTCAGGGATCCAGCTTGATATGCCTGGCTGGAGTGGGGTCAGTTGGACGGGGGTCTGGGGCTCTGATAGTTTGCGATGTTCCTTTCTGCATAGTCAGTTCTTTCCATTTGTTGTCTTACCCCCACCTTTTCCTGATGCCGCTCTCTCCTTAACTTGCTTCGGTTATTTCACTTCCAGTATGTAAATAGGATCTAAGAATTGCAACGCTGAATAAAAGATAAACAAACAGAACCATTTGAATGTTGGCCCATAGCTGGTAGAACTGTACCTAGTGACGGTCGGCTGTAATGACCGGGTTCCCTATAGCATTTTCTGGCGGGGCGAATAAAGCAGTGTCAAAGAGCCAAATGCGCGCTTTTAGGTTGAAAGGGCTAGTCAAGTGTTTGCTCTCTAAGGAACATGTCACTGGCCAGGGCTTGCAGTCGTTCAGGAGAGGTGCGCTGAGTTGTATTTAGGAATCTCAAAATAAGAGGTTAAGATGGTTGGTTTGCAATATCCATTGAAATCTTGCAAACAATTATACAAAAGGACCCTACTGCTGTTAAAAGAACATGGTATTAATACTAATTCAAAACTGACATTAAAATTAGGAGAGAAATGCATGAGAAAGGAACTAACACCTATGTCCCATTTCTTAATGCCTAAAATTTTGACACTCCCTCACACCATCTTTTTTTAAAAGCGATGCACAGCACACAGTCAAGTTAATGAATGAAAGCACACCCATTATTCACTGCTTTGTGTTGCATGAGCATCTGATTAAACACTTAATAACTCTACCGCTGTAAGTGGAAATGCATCAATCCAGCTTAGCTCCAAGGTGTTTAGATGAGAATGAAAAGTTTCTAAATTAAAAACATGGCAGAATGGTTAATGGGGAAAATACACTGAAATGCCTCTACCCAGTCCTGTTGACTTCTCCTAAACCCTCCATGAGTTCTGGCCTCTTGGTCAACTTGGCTCCCAGTCTCACATCAACTGTGCCCTCTCCCAGCCTAACCCATTTTTACTGCTATTCTTCATCCTCCTCATCCAGGCAGGGGGTTGGTGCAGCAGCCCCTAAGGTACCTGCATTAATCACAGTCTCTCAAACTGGGGCTATTTAGATTTCAAGGAACGATTTATCTGAGTTACAGACTCTGGGAGGTGGGAGAGAGGAGAGGCTGAGAGGGCGTTTGTTCTTAGAGCCATGTTCAACCCTGGTAGGCTCCATGTTACCTCATCCTCCACCTTCCTCCATGTGTCTCTGCTCATGTGTCAGTGTGTCACCTTCTGATCATAATGCCACTAGCCTCAGGAGAGCACCGAGACAAGAGCTACATCACAAGAGGGTTATGGTACTGAGAGAAAAATACATCACAGGGAGGGAGTAATTATCCTGAAATGAAATATTCCAGTCTAGGAAGTGAAAGAATTCAAGTACTTTATTACTTAAAATTATGTTTGAAATGATTAGATTTTTATGAATAAATTGCAGCAAATGCTGATTTCACTGTACACAGAGGAAAAAATTTTTGTATAAGTAATATACAGAAATGCTTCTGGAAAAAGTTGAGTGTGATTTAAGGATATTTACACTGTATATTTTGCATGTGACATTGACAATTTCTCTTTGAACAGTCATATGATTTGGCTTTTGGAATCTCAGCAGTTACTATAATTAAAATAATTGTTGTCTGTGGACTCCCATAACTTCCCACAACTCTGAACATTGAAATTGTAAACATTGAAAAAAGGGCTTAAAAATTTTTATCACTATCTATTGAAATTACGAGAAAGAAATAGACAAAATGAATTTTGTCAAACCCACTTAACTGCAATTGCAATATGTTAGGGGATGGACATTCACAACTAAGGCACCCAACCTTAATTCTGCCCTGTAGTGATGTCAGGTAATCACCATAGGGCTATGAATTAGGCATTTTAGTGTATAAAGTTCCAGGTTACAAATGGGTATGATCTAAAGACACATGAGATCTTTTCCTCAGGATATCACCGTCACTGGGTTGTTTCTCTTGTTGGTAATTCCCAGAAATGAACAGATTATTAACGTTTTGTCAGTTATGAAGTGGCCATTTCAGATTTCTGGGGAGTGTCTGTTGTTTGGCACTAGGGGCCAGGTCCTTGGAGAGATGGAACCTTGGTTTCATTTTAACTTCTCCATGCTCAGCAGCTTCTGGAATTTGGTTCAAAGTATTTACATGTTTCCCTGCCCTGGTGTTAAAAGTGCTGCTTTAGAAAGTGGGGAAGGGCAGGAACTGACTGCAGGATCAGTAGCTGAGTCCCTTAGATATTTATAGCTCATCGGAAGGAGGACGGGGATTGGTGGGTGTCTGTGGCTTTAATAATAAACACACAAATATCATTGCTCTTAATGAATTTTCATCTTCTAATTCCCATAACCCACTAATTATCCCTGGCTACCCCCGGCCGTCTAGGGAGGGAGAACTAGTAAACTCCTGTGGCCCGTGTAGAACCTAAGGCCCAAGGATCTTTCCGTGGCTGACTCAAAGTCACCCAGAGTGAAATTCACTTCACTGGATAAATCCCTAGTTGCTGAGCTCTGCAGAGGGGTGGGGAGGTGAATTCCATCCCCCATTCTTGAGCATGGACCCCCCTCCAATTCTCACCCTGATCTCAGACACTACCCCAATCTTCCCCTGCAGTGATGGACCCACTTGATGCTACCAGAGTCATGTGCCATGGGATCTAGAGAGGACAGAGGCCCAGCTCCAGAACTGCTCCCCCTACCCACAGCCCCCAAGCTGTGCTAGAGTTGCCCTGACTTTCCGATCTGCAGATGGGTCCAGCTGTACCCAGCCCATGCACCTGCCACACACAAACTGTCACAACAAACATGCCAGGATTGGGAAAGACCATCTGGGGCTGGCTGCAGTCTCCCTTTGCTGCTGTGAGGGGAATAGGGTGGTCCCTCATATAGGATCCAAACATACCCAGGGGCAGAAGGGAAATGTTGTTTCTTCCAGGGGTTTGAAATGTTTGGTTTAGAGTCCTGAGCTCTGTCTTCCTGTTTGTCTCCTTCTGCCACTTTCAGATCTCTTGGAGAGACAAGGTGGGTGAGGTAATTTTTTTAGAACTAATTAAAAATACCTCTTTGCTATCCTGGGACCAACATGGGTACAACAACTTTCCCCTTTGTACCCCCTCCCCATCTCACCTCCCCCTCAGCTGAGACTGTCCCATGTGCTAGGAAAATAAGGGTTCAGTCCTGTAACTGGATTGAGTCTTGCCAGCAGTAACAGGAGTGAAAGCCTCTGTGCATTAATGACAGCAGCAGCTCTGGGACTGGACACATAGGGAGAAGAGATGGGAGTGAGCAGGTTATGTTTGTGCCAGGTGTGAGTTACTCATGTGGGAATTCTGCACCATTGCGTATGCGCAGAATTCACGTCCAGCGCAGAATTTCTTTTTTTTTGGCATAAAGAAGATACGTTCTGCCTGAGAAGTGCTACAGTTCTGCCTTTCACCCACCAGAGGCCCTTGTGGCACCAGAACAAGCAGCATTCAGCTGGGTTCATCTTGGTGGTGATTTGTGGCCCTGAGCTCTACCCCAAATGGGAAGAGAGTTAGTGGGTGGAACTTGGGAGAGTCCTGAGACACGGCTGCCTCGGGGGGTGGGGACAGGGTGGTCATTCTCTACTTGCAAGAGGGTGTGAAAAGGGCACAGGAGGAGCAAGTGTCCCCTATGGAGACTGCCCAGCCCCCGGTTAACCAGTCCCAGACACTTCTTCCCCCACCGTACCCCAAACCTCTTCACCCCTCCAACCATCAGTTGCCAGTTTTCCCTCGCTGCTAGCCCTTCCTGACGGGCAGAGACCCTCTAAGCCAGTACTGTGTCAGGGCTCAACCTTCTGGCTGAGTCCTCTGAGCACTTTCTTCCTCTCTTGGGGTACCATGCCACAGGGGCCCCACAAATCTACATTGCTTAGGCTTTGGCTTCAACCTCAGGTAGGGCTCAGGGCCCTGGACTTCAGCCTCATGCACTGGGATTTAAGCTTTCTGCCCTGGGCTTCAGTGAGTCTAATACTGGCCTTGCTTGGCTCCCGCCCTGAAACCTGCTAGTGACCCTAGTGGGCGCAGGACCCCTAGTTGAGAACCACTGCCTTACCCTATGAATCACAGCAATGTTCAGGTTACTGCCAGTCGTAGAATCATAGAATATCAGGGCTGGAAGGAACCTCAGGAGGTCATCTAGTCCAACCCCATGCTCAAAGCAGGACCAATCCTCAACTAAATCATCCCAACCAGGGCTTTGTCACGCCTGACCTTGTCCCAAAGGACCAGTCACTTACTGAGGTCAGTTGAATCTTAGATCTCACAGCAAAGACAATACTTGTAGCCAGTCCTGTAATAACCTGTATTAAGACTTATTTAAAAGGAAACGAGAGTTGTTTACGAAGTTAAAACCAGGTAATTCTATAGATGGAGACAAGTTACAGTCTTAATTTTCAAAAGGTAATAGAAGCTTCTATAATAAGCAAGCCCTATATCTTCCTTAGGACTAACCCAGGCTAATCAGCTGGGGATCTCTTGCTTATGCCTAGAATTTTTGCCCCCCTGAGTCCAAGCAGCATACGGATAATCAGTTCCTTCTGTATGGGGTTTTTTATCCCCTTCCTGCCATGTGCTCTGAGCTGCAAACTGAGCTAATAGGAAGTCAAGAGCACAACAACAGTCTTTTGTCGTCTTTAACATCCCATAATAGTCTCTCTGGTGTTGATGAACCTTTCCTGCCAGGCAGGATGTAATGCATTCGGTTGCCAGTCAGCACTTCACCTAGGTAAAGTCTCTCTCCTGTCTGGTGATTTACAGAGCCACAGAGGCTCACAATGCAACTAGTCAGATATTAACCCAGGCAGCAACTCACAAGCATTCAATAAAGTGTAAACGCATTCTTATAATCCTAGTCCCTAATACTAACACGGGTGAGTCAGACTGATTCCAGCTATGTGTTTGTCCCTGTTCAATGAAGACATGGGGGCTTTTGCAAGAGCTAACACCTCATCTGCCAGTGTCACAGGCAGGATGGGCAGGGATGGTGTCTCTAGCCTCTGTTTGCCAGAAGCAGGGAATGGGTGACGGGGTGGATCATTTGATGATACCTGTTCTGTTCATTCCCTCTGAAGCACCTGGCATTGGCCACTGAGCTAGATGGACCAGTGGTCTGATGCAGTGGGCAGCTCTGATGTTCTCATGTTCACAGTCTCTGTCAGGAGTATCTATTCATTTGGACTCACTGTGGGGCCACAGAAAGAAACAAGATGTTCTGAGGCAAGAAGGCCCAGTCTCAGAGCCCCAGGGCTCATGCTTCCCAAAAGCTAAAACTAGGCTCAGCCCATGAAAGGGGCACTGCCAGGAGAGACTGTATAAAGGCTGGAGCATCAAACAGCTTTGTAAACCTGAGAGAGGTGCCTTGGGAACAGTGACAGGGAGAATTCCCCAGAGTGACTCCTTTGATTCTGCTCTACTCTGGCCTTTGGTTCATAGAATTATAGAACTGGAAGGGACCTCGAGAGGTCATCTAGGCCAGTCCCGTGCACTCAAGGCAGGACTCAATATTATCTAGACAATCCCTGACAGGTGTTTGTCCAACCTGCTATTAAATATCCCCAGTGATGGAGATTTCACAACCTCCCTAGACAATTTATTCCAGTGCTTAACCACTCTGACATTTAGGAAGCTTTTTTCCTAATCTCTATCCTAAAGCACCCTTGCTGTAATTTAAGTCCATTGCTTCTTGTCTTATCCTCAGCGATTAAGAAGAACAATTTTTCTCTGGCATCCTTGTAACAACCTTTTATTTACTTGAAAACTGTGATCATGTCCCCTCTGAGTCTTCTCCAGACTAAACAAACCCAGTTTTTTCAATCTTCCCTCATTGGCCATGTTTTCTAGACCTTTATTCATTTTTGTTACTCTTCTCTGGACTTTCTCCATTTTGCCCACATCTTTCCTGAAATGTGGCCCCCAGAACTGGAAACGCTACTCCAGTTGAGATCTAATCATTGCGGAGTAGAGCGGCAGAATTACTTCTCGTATCTTGTTTACAATACTCCTGCTAATACATCCCCAATTGATACTTACTGTTGCAAAAAAAGCGTAACTCTGTTGACTCATATTCTGCTTCTGATCCACTATTATCCCCAGATCCGTTTCCACAGCACTCCTTCCTTGGCAGTTATTTCCCATTTTTTATGATTGTTCCTTCCTAAGCAGTGTACTTTGCATTTGTCATTACTGAATTTCATCCTATTTACCTCAGACCATTTCTTCAGTCTGAATTTTGATGATTTTGAATTTCAGTTCTATCCTCCAAAGTCCTTGGAACCCCTCCCAGCTTGGTATCGCCCGCAAACTTGAGAAGTGTAACAGAGAGACTCTGCTACTGGGAGGGTTTCACCATGTGTCAGAGGGTTACACCCTGGTAGGAGGGGGCTAGATCTGTAGTAGAATAAGGTCACTCTGTGCTTCCCAATGTGGCAGAACCTAGAATGTCCATTAGCAGGGAAAATCCTGGGGGGAATCGACATGTGGAAAGGACAGAAACCCTGTGTGAATGCTCTCACATTGCCCTTCTCACCCTGGCAGGCTACAGAATAACGTCCACGTTTTGCTCCAGATCATCCCATCCTCCCAGGGGGAAGGCAATGGTTGCAATGGAACTGGCTCAGGTAAGGGATTCTCAGGGAGCTGGTGGTGGGTTCTGCTTTTAGGGAGAGAAGCAGTAAATGTATGGGAGGGTGGGAGCCAGTGATGAGCTGCCAAAATATTAACAACAGGTTCCTTCCTCCTCACCTCACAAGGGGCTCATGCCCCCCCCGGGGGTCATGCCCCATCCAACCCCCCGTGTTCCTTGACACACACCCCGGGTACCTCTGACCTATCCCCCCCTTCCCTGTCCCCTGACTGCCCCCTGCCGCCCCATCAAACCCCTCCTCTCATTCTTGATGCCCCCTCAGAACCTCTGCCCCATCCAACCACCCCTTCTCTCTGTCCCTGACTGCCCCCCACCACCTCATCCAACCCCTGCTCCTTCCTGACTGCCCCCTGGGACACTTGCCCCCATTCAATTCCCTTGTTCCCTGCCCTCTGACCGCCCTGACCCCTATCCACATGTCCACAACCCACCAAACACCCCCTTCCTGCTCCCTGCCCCCTTACCACACTGCCTGGGGCCAGGACTGGGACCGCTCTCCTGGGACCGCGACTGGCGCCGCAGGACCCAACTCCCCAAGCTGGGCTGGAGCCGCTCGGCCGGGACCGGTGCTGCGGGGCCTGAGCTGGGCCAGGTCAGAGCCGCTCGGCCAGGACCAGCCCGAGCCAGGGGTGCTTAGACGGGACCCGGCTGGGGCGCTCGGCTGGAACCAGACTGAGCCACGCATGCCGTTCCCCCACCCCCCCGGCCTGGGTTACCTGCCTGCTGCTTCTTTTAGGCTTCCCGCGAACATTTGATTCGCGGGAAGCAGGGGAAGCGGAGGAGAAGGAGGGTGGAGCATTCAGAGGAGGGGGGGTGTGAGGTGGGGCCGGGGGCCGGGTGGGCAACTGCCTGAGCCTTTGTTAAATTTAAAAGCTTTTTTAGAACCAGTTGTCCTGGAACAACCTGTTCTAAAAAGTCTTCTAAATTTAACAACCAGTTCATGCGAACCGGCTGGAGCTCACCACTGATGGGATCTGCTAGAGGTGGTGGGAGGCAGGAAATATCTTGGGTGGAGAAAGAGAGGGGAAAGGATGTGACTCATAGACTCACAGGTCAGAAGGGACCAATATGATCATATAGTCTGACCTCCTGCACAAGGCAGGCCACAGAACCCCACCCATCCAATTTTATAACAACCCCTAACCCAGGACAAACCTGCTGAGAATTGTGTACTCCAGGGTGTGATGGGTTGTCACCCCAGGGTGCAGTCTGGGGGGCTTCTGGGAACCGCTGTGCTCTCTAACCCTCAAGCTGGGCTGGCCCTTCTCACACTGCTTTGCTAGAGATTCAGCCAGCCTTTCCAGGGCCTGTTATCACTCAACTCGACAGCAGGTGGCGCCATGCAGCCAAGTAAGCTACCTGAGTGCTTTACCTAAGCCACTCAAGGAGAGAGAGAGAAGACAACAGCCAACTTCCCAGCGATAAGTGTTAGCAAACAGATCAAAGCAGATTACTTAGCAAATAACCAAAAGCTCAAACCAAGCCTAACATGCTAGATGGATAGAATTTGAATTAGCAGTTTCTCACCCTGACTGATGATACAAGCAGTCCACCAAGTTTCCATACACAAGCTAGAAATCCCTTTGCACTGGGACGAATACTTCCTCCAGTTTAATCTTTGTTCCTCAGGTGTTTCCAGGAGTTCTCTTGTGCAGGGAATGAGGCCTTGAGATGATGTCACACCCCACCTTATGTAGCTTTTCCATATGACAGGAACCCTTTGTTCTAAACTCAGTTCCCAGTCCAGTTTGTGGAAAAATACAGGTACCAAAATGAAGTTGATTGTCATGTGGTCTGGTCATATGCCCTAGCATGCCCTGCTGAGTCACAGTAGCCATGACTCCTATGCTGGCTGAAACGTTTACAGGAGGGCTAAGCTCTTCCACAGTCCATTGTCTTTGATGATGAGCCATGAACACTGTCTGGCTTCGTCATTGTTGTACCTGAAAGGCTCCTTGTGGCTGTTAGCCCAGTGTAAGCACATTTGAAAGACAGATACAGAGTCAATATCCATAACTTCAGCTACAAACATGATCCGTGCACACAGGTAGGATAATCATATTCAGTAAATCATAACTTTTCCAGTGACACCACACATGACTCATTTTGTACAAAATGAGTCATGTCCTAATCATATTATAATCCTGCCACTATGTTGAATATAGGCTGTAGTGTCAGATAGGTTCTAATTTCAAGGCACAGGCTTTGGGAATGAAACTTCCCCTCTTTGTGGAACAGGAAATAACCCTCCAGCCAGGGCTGGGACAACTTCCCAGACTCCCAGTGCTGAAACCTGAACTTCCTGACACTTCGTTAGTTACCCCCACCCCCAGTCTTTGTGGCAACTGCAAACTTTATCGGTGATGATTTTATATTCTCTTCCAGGTCATTGATAAGAATGTTAAATAGCACAGGGCCAAGATCCAATCCTTGCGGGAACCGCTAGAAAGAAATCCACTCGACCATGGTTCCCTATTTAAAATCCCAGTTTTTAATCTATTTAATGTATGCCATGTGTATTTTGTATCTTTCTAGTCAAAATATTGTGCTGAACCAACTCATGTGCCTACATATATTACATCAGGACTATTAGCTGCAAGTAAACTTTTGATCTCATCCAATAAGGATATCTAGTTAGTTTGATAGGATCTCTTGTGTCTAAACCTTTTTAATGGGTACTAATTATATTACTCTCCTTTCTTTCTTAATGAAATCCAGTATCGGCTGCTCCAATCTCTTGCCCAGTATCGATTTCAGACTGACACACTTGTAATTAGCTGCGTCATCTCTTTTATACTTTTTAAATATTGGCACAGCATTAGCTTTATTCCAGCCTTCTGGAATTTCCCACGTGTTCCAAGTCCTAATTAAAATCAACATTTAACAGTCCACCATGCTCCTCCAGCAGGTCTTTCAAAACTCTAGTTATCTGGACCATTGTTAGGATTAATTTTGTCCTTTTAAAAACTTCCTTCTTATTTTCATTGGTTGATCATTGATTTCTGATAGCTTCCCTTGCCAACTTTCTACAATTCTGACCTTCTAACTTCTATTCTTTACTATTGAGTTCCCCTTTCTTCCATATATTTTATTTGGAGAGTGTTGGGATTCCAACCAGGGAGCTACCAGCAGGCTCCAGAGACAGCCCCATCTCCTATATTAAGCTCTGACTAGTAGCTATGTGATAAATGTGATGACCCTGCTTCCATCTGTCAGACGTGACTCTTAGCCAGCCAGAGAAACAGAGGTTTATTTGATGACAGGAACAGGGTCTAAAACAGAGCTTGTAGATACAGCGAACCGGACCCCTTGGCTGGGTCCATTCTGGGGGGCAGTGAGCCAGACTCCCAGCTCTGTCTTCCACCCTTGACCCCAGCCAGCTCCAGACTAACAACCCCTCCCAGCCCCTCCTCTCTACCAGCCCCTTTCCCGGGCCAGGAGGTCACCTGATTCCTTTGTCTCCAACACCTTCAGCTGATACCTTTGCAGAGGAGGGGCCCAGGCCATTAGTTGCTAGGAGACAGAGTGTCAGGCATTTAGGTGCACTGGCCCTTTGCTCTGCCAGATACTTAAGAACTGCCATGGGGACACTGAGGCACCAACACAGTACTCAGAGAAACCATTAAGAACTTTCCCAGTTCGTCACATCTCTCCCCCCTTCGAGACCGAACTGAGCGAGGTCACTCCAGCCAGTGACCTGGGGAAGTTCGAACCCACCAAGGTTCCCATGGATGCCCCAGCATTTCTGCCATCTTTTGGTGTGAGTTACACCAGGACAGTCCAGTTTCACACCCTCCCTTAGGTCGGGTGTGCTTGATGGCACTTGCAGACCGCATGTGGGAAGGTTTATGCAGCCCATACCCTTTGCCACCCCAGTACTCCTGGGTTTAAGCTGGGATTGGGTCTTTTCCCAGCCCTTTGGTTTGTGATTTGGGCTCCCTTGGTTAAGAGCCCCCATTCTGGGCTTTGCCAGCTCTGGGCTTGGGCAGCCGCTTCCCACTTTGTGGCCCAGACACAACACCTTTGCCGTCCCCCCTTGCACTTTTCAGCTTTTACTGTTAGTCCCACCTCCTTGAGGCAGCCCAGCCCCCTCTTCACCTGGGACACCTGTTCCTTCCAGGTCTAGCTAAAGATGTACGTTATTAGTGTCTGCCAGGGCCAAGTTCTTCATTCCTTTTAGCTTGTCTAGAGTCTTCCCAGGCCTAGGCATGGGGTCGGCATTAGACACTGTGATGGCTTTAAGCTTCTGATAGCCCCCATAAAACCAGATCATTCTGTCTCGCTTGGGGATCAGCCCCACGGGTGAGGCCCACGGGCTGTAAAACGGCTGGATCCCATCTAAAGCCAGCATGTCCCTGACCTCTCTCTCCAGGTTCTGGGCTGCTTTCCCAGTGACTTTGAACGGGGAACACCTGATGGGGAGATTGTCTCCCACCTCAGGGAAGAGATCCCCCCGGAGGTCTTCCCCCTTTTTTATCCAATCCTCCCTCTTCAGGTTCAGGGGTCCCATCACTCTCCTCCCATCCAGCAGCTCGAAAGGGAAGAACCCTGTGGATTCCTGGGGCACCACCAGCTGTCTCCCGATTCCCCCCAGTTCTACTTCCCCTTGGGGAACCCATTTCTGGTACAGGAATCCCTTCTCCTGCAGGACTCTGTCCCTGCAGCCTTCCCCAAGGGGGTTTGCAGCGCTGTGCCCAGCAAGTTTTTTCAGCTTCTCCAAGGAGAGATCCTTCTGCAGCTCGGTCTTGGATTTAACAGCTGGGGCAGGGAGTGGGACCTGCTCCCTCTCACTGGCTGGACCTGGGGTCACAGCCCCCCTGAGCCCTGTCCCTGGTAGCTCCCTCCCTGCTGTGTAATTACTTCCCAGCAGCACGTCTGGACCAGGCAAACCTGTTTGGCAGCTGACCTGCCCTGCCCAGGTGTCCCCCCACTCAGATGGGATCTCAGCTCCCCCCGTGCTCAGCGCTGCCCTTGCTGTCCCAGTGGGGGCAGGCAGGGAGCTCTCTGCTCTGGTCACAGCATCAGAGCCAGCGTGAGCCCCCTCTCCGGTGTGCAGGGGGGCGGGGAGCATCTCTCCCTCCCACTCAGCCCCAGGGGCTGGTTATAGGTAGGCAGGTATTCTGAGCCCAGCAGCTCCTCCCCCCTGCCAGCCAGGTCATTTGCATTTTCACTGACCATTTTCGTCCTAGCCAATTGGTTTCCTGGATTTGAATTCAAACCCTCGGCCGTTACAGGAGCGGGGCCTGGATCCTGTCCCATGGGAGACAGTCACCCCCCAACAGGGCCTCCGAGCCGATATCCTGGAGAACCCCAACTATCAGCCAGCCCAACCCCTTCTGGGTCTGCTCAGGGATCTGGGCCATAGGCAGGGCGAGGGGCTTCACCCCAGGGATCTTTACCCAGGTCCCACAGTCCCTTAGCATCTGGGGCTGCACCACCACAGTTCTCTTTGTTCCAGGGTTTTGCCCCTGCAGGCGTGTTTTTCCACTGACCCCTGGGCAGCCCCCTATGTCTCTCTGCTTCACCATTACCAGTCCATGCTGCTGCTGCTTTTTCTGCAGCTTTTTTTTGGGCTCTTGCTCTCTTTCACGGTCCTTTCGCTCTCTTGGACTCTGCTTCCATCCCATCCATCTTCAATTTTCTGATGGGGAACCTAATCGTGAAGACCCTCGTCTGATTGGGGACCAGACTCCCGGGGATGCCTGACTGATGCTCCAGCTGCTCTCAGATTCTCTCGTAGCCCCATCTGGGCCAGGAATCTGCTCCTCAGAGCGGTCCTTTTTCTCCAACTGCACGATTAACTGTACCTTGGTGAATTTCCCCATGCGTAACCCTTTCTTTGTGCACAGGATCACAAGGTCCTTCTTAAGGAGATGGTGATAGGCCATCACTTCACCGTTCCCAAGTGGCTCAGGACTCACAGGCCTGTGTGCTCTTGGCTCCCCCATGGTTTCCGGGAAGAACCCCTGGTGTGCCAGCCCTTCTCGTGATTACCACCTCTTTGCCAGGGTTGAGCTGCAGACTCCTCCGCCCCTGGGACTGCTCCTGCAATCCCCAGGGGAACCCTGCTACTGCAAAATCCTTCTCTCTCCCAGGGTTGAGTGGCAAGCTCCTCCGCCCCTGAGACTGCTCGCTGCAGTCCTCAGGGGGACCCCGTTATTCCAACAGTCCTTCTCGCTGGTCACACACTCCCAGAGGTTAACTGCCTCCTGAAACCATCCCTCTCTGAGCCTTCAGCACGCCTGGTCCTCATTATCCCTCCTTTGTTTTACTGCTCCCCAGTCACTTACTGCAAGTAGCGCCATTCACGGGGTGCAGTACATCCCACCTCTGCCACCAGTTGTCACGGAGTCCCCGGGCGATGCTCTGGAACTGCTCCTCACCAAGCCAGTCAGGACTTTGGGGAGCCTCCTCTCCCTTGGAGCAGACTTGTTCAGGGCAAGAAGCTCACACGGCTTCACCTCCTGGGTCTCTCCTTGGAGCATTCAGCATTCTCTGCCCCTCCGTGTGCTTCCCACAGCGAGTCCACCCCAGCGGGCTTCTGGGGAAGCCACCGGGTTCTGGACCCCCACTTTGCAGTCAGAAGTGACTCTCAGCCAGCCAGTAAAACAGAGGTTTATTTGATGACAGGAACAGGGTCTAAAACAGAGCTTGTAGATACAGCGAACCAGACCCCTTGGCTGGGTCCATTCTGGGGGGCAGTGAGCCAGAGCCCCAGGTCTGCCCTCCACCCTTGACCCCAGCCAGCTCCAGACTAACAACCCCTCCCAGCCCCTCCTCTCTGTCCAGCCCGTTTCCCGGGCCAGGAGGTCACCTGATTCCTTTGTCTCCAATACCTTCAGCCGGCACCTTTGCAGAGAAGGGGCCCAGGCCATCAGTTGCTAGGAGACAGAGTGTCAGGCATTTAGGTGCACTGGCCCTTTGCTCTGCCAGATACTTAAGAACTGCCATGGGGACACTGAGGCACCAACACAGTACTCAGAGAAACCATTAAGAACTTTCCCGGTTCGTCACAGGAGACACAAAGGTTCTCTCTTCCTCCTGGCTGCTCTAGGCAAGGTGGGGTGGGACTCTGTGAACATGTGCCTCCTGGAGCTTCTATTTCCCTGGTGCTGCTGTTCCGTGAATAGTGGGGTTGTGAGTGGGGCAGCAGGTCCTGAGTGTTGGACTCTTTCTTTTTCAGGATCCAGTGACTTTTGAGGAGGTGTCTGTGTATTTCACTAGGGAGGAATGGGCTCTTCTGGACCCTGTTCAGAGAGCCCTCTACAGGGAAGTCATGCAGGAGAACTATGAGACGGTGACCTCGCTGGGTAAGGAGTCCTGTCCCCTGGGTTATTAGAAGCTGTGGGGTCTCTAAAGAACCTGAGCAGTAATAACTTTATACCTTTATTCATCATCCAAGTTTTGACAAGTTTCTTTGTCCCCCTTTTTTTCCTTATCTCCCATACACTAGCAGGCAGCAGGGAGGGAGGAGGTAATGAGAGTCGAGGAGGGAACACAAGAAGCTCCCAAGGCGCCAGGAGGTGGTGCCGGCTGCGAGTAATGGGAAGAAGCAGGGGAGTGTGGAGGAAGGGCACCCAGGAAGTGGGCTGGGTGGGTCATTGGGAGGGAGGAGAGGTTTGGGGATCTAGAGCTGTGGGGGATCCCAGACCTTTAACCCTGAATCCCTACCCAAACCTCAGGTAAATCCTAGACTTCAGCATAACCACTCTCGCAAAGCCTCAACTTAATATAAGGCCCTGAACTGTAGCAAGCTTAGGCTATGTTTACTAAATAGTATCACTAAATCGACCACGGCTAGATCGATCTCAGCGTCAGTCCCGGCTGTAGTGTCGACCTGCCCTTAATAGCCCATTTCTTTATGCTCACCTCTTTGCCTCCACGAATGTTCCAAGCTAATAAGCAATACTCTGATCATGACATCTTACCTCTAGCAAGTATAAAATTGCCCAGAAGATGTGACACTAGCTCATAGATCTTGACCCTGCCCTGATTTTACGAAGAGTGAGAGTTTGGAGAGAGTCTTATCCCCCCTCTCCCCATCTACAGCAGCCACAAGCTGTCTTCCCTCTAGGCTCCTTGGATCTTTGAGCCTGTGCCTCCTGAGGTTGCGTAGCCCAGTTCTTGTTTCTTACTTTCTCCTTTTCCAGAAGAATTAGAGGCTGTTGCTCCTGAATGTTTAGCGTTTAATTGCCCAGCCTTCTCCTCACACTGCGGGAGTTTAATTCTTCCTCCCATTTCACCTGAGTCACTAGATTTCCTAATTCCCAAAATGTGCTTTTGCAATGTCACAGGTCGGGGTACCTAAGCCTTTGACCTGCCTCCATGGTCTGCTCAAGGAATGGCCCCTCAGGTATCAGACCTCTAGCCAGCCCCCTCTATGGATAGGGACCCACATGCCTCTCCTTTTTGACCAGTGTGTGGGGATTGCAGCTTCTCCTCCACTGTTTTTGCTGGACTAACGTCCAGTTCCTGTGCTTTGCTTTCTCTCCAGGGGCTGTGAACAGTGTGTCTGAGATAGAGGTGGGACTTTGGGTGATACTTGCATGATGCCAATACACACCTCAGTTTCCTGCTGTGTTTGGTATTGCTATGATTATAAAGAGCAGGAGACGTGAGGTGTTTTGTTACGTAGCTGTCATGGGGTAATATGAATGGGTCATTTAGGACTCGCTGGGAGTAACCTACATCAATCTAATACCCAACAGAGACAAGAGAATGACTGTCACCCAGGGCTTCCCAGAGGATTCAGGAGACCTGAGGTCTTCGGTGGTGTGTCCCTCTTATCCGCTCTGACACCGCAGAGCATTTTCCTCGTGTCCCCCTTACCAGCTGGAAGGAGGTTACTAGTGGAGTTCCTCAAGGATCAGTTTTGGGACCAATCTTATTTAACCCTTTTATTACTGACCGTGGCACAAAAAGTGGGAATGTGCTAATAAAGTTTGCGGATGACACGAAGCTGGGGGGTATTGCTAACACGGAGAAGGACCAGGATATCATACAGGAAGATCTGGATGACCTTGTAAACTGGAGTAATAGTAATAGGATGAAATTTAATAGTGAAAAGTGCAAGGTCATGCACTTAGGGATTAATAATAAGAAGATTAGATATACATTGGGGACGCATCAGTTGGAAGCAAGAGAGGAGGAGAAGGACCTTGGGGTATTGGTAGATCACAGGATGACTATGAGCCTCCAAAGTGATATGGCCGTTAAAAAAGCTAATGCGGTTTTAGGATGCATCAGGTGAGGTATTTCTAGCAAAGATAAGAAGGTGTTAGTACCGTTATATAAGGCACTGGTGAGACCCCACCTGGAATACTGTGTGCAGTTCTGGTCTCCCATGTTTAAGAAGGATGAATTCAAACTGGAACAGGTTCAGAGACGGGCTACTAGAATGATCCGAGGAATGGAAAACCTGTCATATGAAAGGAGACTCAAAGAGCTTGGCTTGTTTAGTCTAGCCAAAAGAAGGCTGAGGGGGATATGATTGCTCTTTATAAATATATCAGAGGGATTAATATTAGGGAGGGAGAGGAATTATTTAAGCTTAGTACCAATGTAGACACAAGAACAAATGGGTATAAACTGGACACTAGGAAGTTTAGACTTGAAATTAGACGAAGGTTTCTAACCATTAGAGGAGTGAAGTTCTGGAACAGCCTTCCAAGGGGAGTAGTGGGGGCAAAAGACATATCTGGCTTTAAGATTAAGCTTGATAAGTTTATGGAAGGGATGGTATGATGGGATAGCCTAATTTTGGCAATCAATCTTTGATTATCAGCAGATAAGTATGCCCAGTGGTCGATGATGGGATGTTGGATGGGATTGGATCTGAGTTACTGCAGAGAATTCTTTCCTGAGTGCTGGCTGATGAGTCTTGCCCACATGCTCAGGGTTTAGCTGATCGCCATATTTGGGGTCAGGAAGGAATTTTCCTCTGGGGCAGATTGGTAGAGGCCCTGGAGGTTTTTTGCCTTCCTCTGCAGCGTGAGGCATGGGTCACTTGCTGGTGGATTCTCTGCAGCTTGAGGTCTTCAAACACAATTTGAAGACTTCAATAACTCAGGCATAGGTTAGGGGTTTGTTATAGAAGTGGATGGATAGGGTTCTGTGGCCTGCTTTGTGCAGGGGGTTGGACTAGATGATCACATTGGTCCCTTCTGACCCTAGAATCTATGAATCTATGAGCTCTGATGCTGCAGAGCATTTGCCCTGTTTCCACGTTCCTGTTCCCCCTCCTGTTTGACTCAGTTTATATAGTAATATTCTCAGCTATACCTTTGCTTAACCAATCATTGTACTGAAATTTAATTAACCAGTCCTAACACATTGAAACATAATTCTCTAACCACCTGTATCCCACTACCTAATTAACTTACACCTAGCAAAATTAATTATACAGCAGACAAAAACAATTAGAGAACCAGACTGATTAACATTGTAAAGCGGTGGCCATAAAGATAAAAGAATACAAAAATGAGAGTTTCACAACCATAAGCATTGAGTAGTGATTTCTTGCCAAACCAGGCTGCTATCAAACTAAGTTTTCTTTAACCATCTTAAGATCTGTTTCTTTATCTGGTAGTGCTGGGCACTGTCAGGACAGGATCATCTTCCTAACAGCCCAATAGCACCTTATTTCAGTGTGACTGGTTTGGGATGTGAGGATGTGACCCTTGCTTCCAGCTTATGGGCTGCCCCTGCTGCTTAGCCAAAGGCCTTAGCCTAAGGACAAGGCCTCAGACTGTCACGGTAAGAGAAGGCCCTTACAAATACAGACAGTGATTTTGATTCTTTGTTTTCATACTCCTGTAAGTAGCTAAGTGATAAAAATACCCCTAAGTTCTTATACTATAGGCTTTACAGGCAGGCCTGAATATCTCTATTCTAACAGTGGGTTCTGTCTCTTATCCCATTCTGTGCCTGTCTTGTGTATTTAGATTGTAAATTCTTCAGGGCATGGGCCATCTACTATTCTGTGTTTGTACTTGTCCTAGCACAATGGGGACCCACTGTTAGTTGCTCCTTCGCACTAATGTAATGAATATGATTTTATAATCATAATAACTCTCCTGCCTCTTTGAGCCCAAGGAAGCCTAGGCCTTGGAATGTTTACTGCTAACAATGAGCTGGGGTTTAAACCA